>NC_081396.1:92500-95000 GCF_030684315.1 Stegostoma tigrinum | reverse complement strand
ACACACACACAGACATGTCTCTCTCTCTCTCACACACACAGACATGTCTCTCTCTCACACACACAGACATGTCTCTTTCTCTCACACACACACACAGACATGTCTCTCTCTCTCTCTCACACACACACAGACATGTCTCTCTCTCTCTCTCTCTCTCTCACACACACACACAATCATGTCTCTCTCTCTCTCTCTCTCACACACACACACACAGACATGTCTCTCTCTCTCTCACACACACAGACATGTCTCTCTCTCTCTCACACACACAGACATGTCTCTCTCTCTCTCTCACACACACACACACAGACATGTCTCTCTCTCTCACACACACACACAGACATGTCTCTCTCTCTCACACACACACACAGACATGTCTCTCTCTCTCACACACACACACAGACATGTCTCTCTCTCACACACACAGATATGTCTCTCTCTCACACACACAGACATGTCTCTCTCTCTCACACACACACACAGACATGTCTCTCTCTCTCTCACACACACACAGACATGTCTCTCTCTCACACACACAGACATGTCTCTCTCTCACACACACAGACATGCCTCTCTCTCTCTCTCACACGCACACACACACACAGACATGTCTCTCTCTCACACACACACAGACATGTCTCTCTCACAGACACACAGACATGTCTCTCTCTCACACACACACACAGACATATCTCTCTCTCACACACACACACACACACACACACACACACACACAGACATGTCTCTCTCTCTCTCACACACACACAGACATGTCTCTCTCTCTCTCTCTCACACACACACGTCTCTCTCTCTCACACACACAGACATGCCTCTCTCTCTCTCACACACACACACAGACATGTCTCTCTCTCTCACACACACAGACATGTCTCAATCCCACACACACACACACGCACACACACACACACACAGATGTTTCTCTCTCTCTCACACACACACACACACACAGACAGACATGTCTCTCTCTCTCACACACACACACAGACATGTCTCTCTCTCTCTCACACACACACACACGTCTCTCTCTCAGACACACACATACGTCTCTCTCTCTCTCACATACACAGACATGTTTCTCTCTCCCTCACACACACACAGACATGTCTCTCTCCCACACACACACACAGACATGTCTCTCTCTCTCTCACACACACAGACATGTCTCTCTCTCTCTCACACACACAGACATGTCTCTCTCTCTCTCTCTCTCTCACACACACATAGACATGTCTCTCTCTCTCACACACACACAGACATGTCTCTCTCTCTCTCTCTCTCTCACACACACAGACATGTCTCTCTCTCTCTCTCTCTCACTCTCTCACGCACACAGACATGTCTCTCTCTCTCACACACACACAGACATGTCTCTCTCTCCCTCACACACTCAGACATGTCTCTCTCTCCCTCACACACTCAGACATCTCTCTCTCTCTCTCTCTCACACACACACAGAGACATGTCTGTCTCTCTCTCACACACACACAGACATCTCTCTCTCTCTCTCTCTCACACACACACACACACACACAGACATGTCTCTCTCTCTGTCTCTCTCTCTCACACACACACAGACATGTCTTTCTCTCTCTCTCTCTCTCACACACACTGACATGTCTCTCTCTCTCACACGCACACACAGACATGTCTGTCTCTCACACACACACACACACACAGACATGTCTCCCTCTCTCTCTCACACACAGACATGTCTCTCTCTCTCTCTCTCACACACACAGACATGTCTCTCTCTCTCTCTCACACACACAGACATGTCTCTCTCTCTCTCTCTCTCTCTCTCACACACACAGACATGTCTCTCTCTCTCTCTCTCACACACACAGACATGTCTCTCTCTCTCTCTCTCACACACACACACAATCATGTCTCTCTCTCTCTCTCTCTCTCTCTCTCACACACACACAGACATGTCTCTCTCTCTCTCACACACACACAGACATGTCTCACTCTCTCACACACACACAGACATGTCTCTCTCTCTCACACACACAGACATGTCTCTCTCTCTCACACACACAGACATGTCTCTCTCTCTCTCACACACACAGACATGTCTCTCTCTCTCTCTCACACACACAGACATGTCTCTCTCTCTCACACACACAGACATGTCTCTTTCTCTCACACACACACACAGACATGTCTCTCTCTCTCTCTCACACACACACACACAGACATGTCTCTCTCTCTCTCTCTCTCACACACACACACAATCATGTCTCTCTCTCTCTCTCTCTCTCACACACACACACACAGACATGTCTCTCTCTCTCTCACACACAGACATGTCTCTCTCTCTCACACACACACACACACAGACATGTCTCTCTCTCTCACACACACACACAGACATGTCTCTCTCTCTCACACACACACAGACATGTCTCTCTCTCTCACACACACACACAGACATGTCTCTCTCTCTCACACACACAGATATGTCTCTCTCTCACACACA
>NC_081396.1:85000-87500 GCF_030684315.1 Stegostoma tigrinum | reverse complement strand
CTCTCTCTCTCTCTCTCTCTCTCACACACACACAGACATGTCTCTCTCGCTCCACCTGTCACACACACACACACACACACACACAGACATGTCTCTTTCTCTCTCTCTCTCACACACACACAGACATGTCTCTCTCTCTCACACACACACACATCTCTCTCTCTCTCACACACACAGACATGTCTCTCTCTCTCACACACACACCCAGACATGTCTCTCTCACACACACACACAGACATGTCTCTCTCTCTCTCACACACACACAGACATGTCTCTCTCTCACACACACAGACATGTCTCTCTCTCTCTCTCACACGCACACACACACACAGACATGTCTCTCTCTCTCACACACACAGACATGTCTCTCTCACACACACACAGACATGTCTCTCTGTCTCTCTCTCACACACACACAGACATATCTCTCTCTCTCACACACACACACACACACAGACATGTCTCTCTCTCTCACACACACACAGACATGTCTCTCTCTCTCTCTCTCACACACACACGTCTCTCTCTCACACACACACAGACATGCCTCTCTCTCTCTCACACACACACACAGACATGTCTCTCTCTCTCACACACACAGACATGTCTCAATCCCACACACACACACACGCACACACACACACAGACAGACATGTCTCTCTCTCACACACACACACACACACACACACAGACAGACATGTCTCTCTCTCACACACACACACACAGACATGTCTCTCTCTCTCTCACACACACACATCTCTCTCTCACACACACACACACGTCTCTCTCTCTCTCTCACACACACTCACACACACATACGTCTCTCTCTCTCTCTCACATACACAGACATGTCTCTCTCTCTCTCACACACACACAGACATGTCTCTCTCTCACACACACACAGACATGTCTCTCTCTCTCTCACACACACAGACATGTCTCTCTCTCTCACACACACACAGACATGTCTCTCTCTCTCTCACACACACAGACATGTCTCTCTCTCTCACACACACAGACATGTCTCTCTCTCTCTCACACACACAGACATGTCTCTCTCTCTCTCTCTCTCTCACACACACATAGACATGTCTCTCTCTCACACACACATAGACATGTCTCTCTCTCTCCCTCACACACTCAGACATGTCTCTCTCTCCCTCACACACTCAGACATCTCTCTCTCTCTCTCTCTCACACACACACAGAGACATGTCTGTCTCTCTCTCATACACACACAGACATCTCTCTCTCTCTCTCTCTCTCTCTCACACACACAGACATGTCTCTCTCTCTCACACACACACACACAGACATGTCTCTCTCTCTCACACACACACAGACATGTCTCTCTCTCACACACACACACAGACATGTCTCTCTCTCTCACACACACACACAGACATGTCTCTCTCTCTCACACACACACACAGACATGTCTCTCTCTCACACACACACACAGACATGTCTCTCTCTCTCACACACACACACAGACATGTCTCTCTCTCTTACACACAGATATGTCTCTCTCTCACACACACAGACATGTCTCTCTCTCTCACACACACACACAGACATGTCTCTCTCTCTCACACACACACACAGACATGTCTCTCTCTCACACACACAGACATGTCTCTCTCTCACACACACAGACATGCCTCTCTCTCTCTCTCACACGCACACACACACAGACATGTCTCTCTCTCACACACACACAGACATGTCTCTCTCACACACACACAGACATGTCTCTCTGTCTCTCTCTCACACACACACACAGACATATCTCTTTCACACACACACACACACACACACAGACATGTCTCTCTCTCTCACACACACAGACATGTCTCTCTCTCTCTCACACACACGTCTCTCTCTCTCACACACACAGACATGCCTCTCTCTCTCTCACACACACACACAGACATGTCTCTCTCTCTCACACACACACACACAATCATGTCTCTCTCTCTCTCTCTCTCTCACACACACACACAGACATGTCTCTCTCTCTCTCACACACAAACACAGACATGTCTCTCTCTCTCTCTCACACACACACAGACATGTCTCTCTCTCTCTCACACACACGCACACAGACATGTCTCTCTCTCTCTCACACACACACACAGACATGTCTCTCTCTCTCTCACACACACATGTCTCTCTCTCTCTCACACACACAGACATGTCTCTCTCTCTCTCACACACACAGACATGTCTCTCTCTCTCTCACACACACACAGACATGTCTCTCTCACACACACACACAGACATGTCTCTCTCTCTCTCTCTCTCTCTCACACACACACAGACATGTCTCTCTCGCTCCACCTGTCACACACACACACACACACACACACAGACATGTCTCTCTCTCTGTCTCTCTCTCTCACACACACACACAGACATGTCTCTCTCTCACACACACACAGACATATCTCTCTCTCTCACACACACACACACAGACATGTCTCTCTCTCTCTCACACACA
>NC_081396.1:40000-42500 GCF_030684315.1 Stegostoma tigrinum | reverse complement strand
CTCACACAGACATGTCTCTCTCTCTCACACACAGACATGTCTCTCTCTCTCTCTCTCACACACAGACATGTCTCTCTCTCTCTCTCTCACACACACAGACATGTCTCTCTCTCTCTCACACACACACAGACATGTCTCTCTCTCTCTCACACACACAGACATGTCTCTCTCTCTCTCACACACACAGACATGTCTCTCTCTCTCTCACACTCACAGACATGTCTCTCTCTCTCTCACACACAGACATGTCTCTCTCTCTCTCTCACACACACACATGTCTCTCTCTCTCTCTCACACACACAGACATGTCTCTCTCTCTCTCTCACACACACAGACATGTCTCTCTCTCTCTCTCTCTCTCTCTCACACACAGACATGTCTCTCTCTCTCTCTCACACACAGACATGTCTCTCTCTCTCTCTCTCACACACAGACATGTCTCTCTCTCTCTCTCACACACAGACATGTCTCTCTCTCTCTCTCACACACAGACATGTCTCTCTCTCTCTCTCTCACACACAGACATGTCTCTCTCTCTCTCACACACACAGACATGTCTCTCTCTCTCTCTCACACACACACAAGTCTGTATCTCTCACACACAGACATGTCTGTCTCTCTCTCTCTCACACACACACAGACATGTCTCTCTCTCTCACACACACACAGACATGTCTCTCTCTCTCTCACACACACACACAGACATGTCTCTCTCTCTCTCTTACACACACAGACATGTCTCTCTCTCTCTCTTACACACACAGACATGTCTCTCTCTCACACACACACACAGACATGTCTCTCTCTCTCACACACACACAGACATGTGTGTCTCTCTCTCTCTCACACACACACACACAGACATGTCTCTCTCGCTCTCTCTCACACACACACACAGACATGTCTCTCTCTCTCTCACACACACACACACACACACACAGACATGTCTCTCTCTCTCTCACACACACACAGACATGTCTCTCTCTCTCACACACACACACAGACATGTCTCTCTCTCTCACACACACACAGACATGTCTCTCTCTCTCACACACACACACAGGTCTCTCTATCTCTCTCACACACACAGACATGTCTCTCTCTCTCTCACACACACACACACAGACATGTCTCTCTCTCTCTCTCTCTCTCTCTCTCTCACACACACACAGACATGTCTCTCTCTCTCTCTCACACAAAGACATGTCTCTCTCTCTCTCACACACACAGACATGTCTCTCTCTCTCTCTCACACACAGACATGTCTCTCTCTCTCTCTCACACACAGACATGTCTCTCTCTCTCTCACACACAGACATGTCTCTCTCTCTCTCACACACACACAGACATGTCTCTCTCTCTCTCACACACACACAGACATGTCTCTCTCTCACACACACGCAGACATGTCTCTCTCTCTCTCACACACACAGACATGTCTCTCTCTCTCACACACAGACATGTCTCTCTCTCACACACAGACATGTCTCTCTCTCTCTCTCACACACAGACATGTCTCTCTCTCTCTCTCTCTCACACACACACAGACATGTCTCTCTCTCTCACACACACACAGACATGTCTCTCTGTCTCTCACACACACAGACATGTCTCTCTCTCTCTCACACACAGACATGTCTCTCTCTCTCTCTCTCACACACAGACATGTCTCTCTCTCTCTCTCTCACACACACACAGACATGTCTCTCTCTCTCTCTCTCACACACACACAGACATGTCTCTCTCTCTCTCACACAGACAGACATGTCTCTCTCTCTCTCTCACACACAGACATGTCTCTCTCTCTCTCACACACACAGACATGTCTCTCTCTCTCTCACACACACAGACATGTCTCTCTGTCTCTCACACACACAGACATGTCTCTCTCTCTCTCTCACACACAGACATGTCTCTCTCTCTCTCACACACGCACACAGACATGTCTCTCTCACACACATACGTCTCTCTCTCTCTCTCTCACACACACACACACACACACACACACATAGACACACACACAGACATGTCTCTCTCTCTCTCTCACACACAGACATGTCTCTCTCTCTCTCACATACAGACATGTCTCTCTCTCTCACATACAGACATGTCTCTCTCTCTCACATACAGACATGTCTCTCTCTCTCACACACAGACATGTCTCTCTCTCTCACACACACACAGACATGTCTCTCTCTCTCACACACACACAGACATGTCTCTCTCTCTCACACACACACAGACATGTCACTCTCTCTCACACACACACAGACATGTCTCTCTCTCTCTCACACAGACATGTCTCTCTCTCTCACACACAGACATGTCTCTCTCTCTCTCTCTCACACACAGACATGTCTCTCTCTCTGTCTCTCACACACACAGACATGTCTCTCTCTCTCTCACACACACACAGACATGTCTCTCTCTCTCTCACACACACAGACATGTCTCTCTCTCTCTCACACACACAGACATGTCTCTCTCTCTCTCACACTCA
>NC_081396.1:27500-30000 GCF_030684315.1 Stegostoma tigrinum | reverse complement strand
CAGACATGTCTCTCTCTCTCTCTCACACACACACATGTCTCTCTCTCTCTCTCACACACACACATGTCTCTCTCTCTCTCTCACACACACACATGTCTCTCTCTCTCTCTCTCACACACACATGTCTCTCTCTCTCTCTCTCACACACACATGTCTCTCTCTCTCTCTCTCTCACACACAGACATGTCTCTCTCTCTCTCTCACACACACAGACATGTCTCTCTCTCTCACACACACACACACACAGACATGTCTCTCTCTCTCTCTCACACAAAGACATGTCTCTCTCTCTCACACACACAGACATGTCTCTCTCTCTCTCACACACACAGACATGTCTCTCTCTCTCACACACACACACAGACATGTCTCTCTCTCTCACACACACACACAGACATGTCTCTCTCTCTCACACACACACAGACATGTCTCTCTCTCTCACTAACGCACAGACATGTCTCTCTCCCTCTCTCTCACACACAGACATGTCTCTCTCTCTCTCTCACACACACAGACATGTCTCTCTCTCTCTCTCACACACACAGACATGTCTCTCTCTCTCTCTCACACACACAGACATGTCTCTTACTCTCTCTCACACACACAGACATGTCTCTCTCTCTCTCTCTCACACACAGACATGTCTCTCTCTCTCTCTCACACACAGACATGTCTCTCTCTCTCTCTCTCACACACACACATGTCTCTCTATCTCTCTCACACACACAGACATGTCTCTCTCTCTCTCTCTCTCACACACACACAGACATGTCTCTCTCTCACACACACACAGACATGTCTCTCTCTCTCACACACACACAGACATGTCTCTCTCTCTCTCACACACACACAGACAGACATGTCTCTCTCTCTCTTACACACACCGACATGTCTCTCTCTCTCTCTTACACACACAGACATGTCTCTCTCTCTCTCTTACACACACAGACATGTCTCTCTCTCTCTCTTACACACACAGACATGTCTCTCTCTCTCTCACACACACACACAGACATGTCTCTCTCTCTCACACACACACAGACATGTCTCTCTCTCTCACACACACACAGACATGTCTCTCTCTCTCACACACACACAGACATGTCTCTCTCTCTCACACACACACACACACGCACACAGACATGTCTCTCTCACACACACACGTCTCTCTCTCTCTCTCACACACAGACATGTCTCTCCCTCTCTCACACACACAGACATGTCTCTCTCTCTCTCTCACACACAGACATGTCTCTCTCTCTCTCTCACACACAGACATGTCTCTCTCTCTCTCTCACACACAGACATGTCTCTCTCTCTCTCTCACACACAGACATGTCTCTCTCTCTCTCACACACACAGACATGTCTCTCTCTCTCTCACACACACAGACATGTCTCTTTCGCTCTCTCTCACACACAGACATGTCTCTCTCTCTCTCACACACACAGACATGTCTCTCTCTCTCTCACACACACAGACATGTCTCTCTCTCTCTCTCTCACACACAGACATGTCTCTCTCTCTCTCTCTCTCACACACAGACATGTCTCTCTCTCTCTCTCACACACAGACATGTCTCTCTCTCTCTCACACACACACACGTCTCTCTATCTCTCTCACACACACAGACATGTCTCTCTCTCTCTCACACACACACACAGACATGTCTCTCTCTCTCTTACACACACAGACATGTCTCTCTCTCTCTCACACACAGACATGTCTCTCTCTCTCACACACACACACAGACATGTCTCTCTCTCTCACACACACACAGACATGTGTGTCTGTCTCTCTCTCACACACACACAGACATGTCTCTCTCTCTCTCACACACACACAGACATGTGTGTCTGTCTCTCTCTCACACACACAGACATGTGTGTCTCTCTCTCTCACACACACACACACAGACATGTCTCTCTCTCTCTCTCTCACACACACACAGACATGTGTGTCTGTCTCTCTCACACACGCAGACATGTGTGTCTCTCTCTCACACACACACACACAGACATGTCTCTCTCGCTCTCTCACACACACACACAGACATGTCTCTCTCTGTCTCACACACACACAGACATGTCTCTCTCTCTCACACACACGCACACAGACATGTCTCTCACACACACACACGTCTCTCTGTCTCTCACACACACAGACATGTCTCTCTCTCTCTCTCACACACAGACATGTCTCTCTCTCTCTCTCTCACACAGACATGTCTCTGTCTCTCTCACACACACAGACATGTCTCTCTCTCTCTCTCTCTCTCACACACAGACATGTCTCTCTCTCTCACACACACACATGTCTCTCTCTCTCTCTCTCTCACACACACATGTCTCTCTCTCTCTCTCACACACACATGTCTCTCTCTCTCTCTCTCACACACAGACATGTCTCTCTCTCTCTCACACACACACAGACATGTCTCTCTCTCTCACACACACACACACAGACATGTCTCTCTCTCTCTCTCACACAAAGACATGTC
>NC_081396.1:17500-20000 GCF_030684315.1 Stegostoma tigrinum | reverse complement strand
ACACAGACATGTCTCTCTCTCTCTCTCTCACAGACACACAGACATGTCTCTCTCTCTCACACACACACAGACATGTCTCTCTCTCTCACACACACACAGACATGTCTCTCTCTCTCTCACACACACACAGACAGACATGTCTCTCTCTCTCTTACACACACTGACATGTCTCTCTCTCTCTCTTACACACACAGACATGTCTCTCTCTCTCTCTTACACACACAGACATGTCTCTCTCTCTCTCACACACACACACAGACATGTCTCTCTCTCTCACACACACACACACACGCACACAGACATGTCTCTCTCACACACACACGTCTCTCTATCTCTCTCACACACAGACATGTCTCTCCCTCTCTCACACACACAGACATGTCTCTCTCTCTCTCTCACACACAGACATGTCTCTCTCTCTCTCTCACACACAGACATGTCTCTCTCTCTCTCTCACACACAGACATGTCTCTCTCTCTCTCTCACACACAGACATGTCTCTCTCTCTCTCACACACACAGACATGTCTCTCTCTCTCTCTCACACACAGACATGTCTCTCTCTCTCTCTCACACACAGACATGTCTCTCTCTCTCTCACACACACAGACATGTCTCTCTCTCTCTCACACACACAGACATGTCTCTCTCTCTCTCTCTCACACACAGACATGTCTCTCTCTCTCTCTCTCTCACACACAGACATGTCTCTCTCTCTCTCTCTCACACACAGACATGTCTCTCTCTCTCTCACACACACACACGTCTCTCTATCTCTCTCACACACACAGACATGTCTCTCTCTCTCTCACACACACACACAGACATGTCTCTCTCTCTCTCACACACACACACAGACATGTCTCTCTCTCTCTCTTCCACACACAGACATGTCTCTCTCTCTCTCTTACACACACAGACATGTCTCTCTCTCTCTCTCACACACACACAGACATGTCTCTCTCTCTCACACACACACAGACATGTCTCTCTCTCTCACACACACACACAGACATGTCTCTCTCTCTCACACACACACACAGACATGTCTCTCTCTCTCTCACACACACACAGACATGTGTGTCTGTCTCTCTCTCACACACACAGTCATGTGTGTCTCTCTCTCTCACACACACACACACAGACATGTCTCTCTCTCTCTCTCTCACACACACACAGACATGTGTGTCTGTCTCTCTCACACACGCAGACATGTGTGTCTCTCTCTCTCACACACACACACAGACATGTCTCTCTCGCTCTCTCACACACACACAGACATGTCTCTCTCTGTCTCACACACACACAGACATGTCTCTCTCTCTCACGCACACGCACACAGACATGTCTCTCACACACACACACGTCTCTCTCTCTCTCACACACACAGACATGTCTCTCTCTCTCACGCACACGCACACAGACATGTCTCTCACACACACACACGTCTCTCTCTCTCTTACACACACAGACATGTCTCTCTCTCTCTCTCACACACAGACATGTCTCTCTCTCTCTCTCTCTCACACACAGACATGTCTCTCTCTCTCTCTCACACACACACATGTCTCTCTCTCTCTCTCACACACACACATGTCTCTCTCTCTCTCTCACACACACACATGTCTCTCTCTCTCTCTCTCACACACACATGTCTCTCTCTCTCTCTCTCACACACACATGTCTCTCTCTCTCTCTCTCTCACACACAGACATGTCTCTCTCTCTCTCTCACACACACAGACATGTCTCTCTCTCTCACACACACACACACACAGACATGTCTCTCTCTCTCTCTCACACAAAGACATGTCTCTCTCTCTCACACACACAGACATGTCTCTCTCTCTCTCACACACACAGACATGTCTCTCTCTCTCACACACACACACAGACATGTCTCTCTCTCTCACACACACACACAGACATGTCTCTCTCTCTCACACACACACAGACATGTCTCTCTCTCTCACTAACGCACAGACATGTCTCTCTCCCTCTCTCTCACACACAGACATGTCTCTCTCTCTCTCTCACACACACAGACATGTCTCTCTCTCTCTCTCACACACACAGACATGTCTCTCTCTCTCTCTCACACACACAGACATGTCTCTTACTCTCTCTCACACACACAGACATGTCTCTCTCTCTCTCTCTCACACACAGACATGTCTCTCTCTCTCTCTCACACACAGACATGTCTCTCTCTCTCTCTCTCACACACACACATGTCTCTCTATCTCTCTCACACACACAGACATGTCTCTCTCTCTCTCTCTCTCACACACACACAGACATGTCTCTCTCTCACACACACACAGACATGTCTCTCTCTCTCACACACACACAGACATGTCTCTCTCTCTCTCACACACACACAGACAGACATGTCTCTCTCTCTCTTACACACACCGACATGTCTCTCTCTCTCTCTTACACACACAGACATGTCTCTCTCTCTCTCTTACACACACAGACATGTCTCTCTCTCTCTCTTAC
>NC_081396.1:0-10000 GCF_030684315.1 Stegostoma tigrinum | reverse complement strand
CTCTCTCTCTCTCTCACACACACACAGACATGTGTGTCTGTCTCTCTCTCACACACGCAGACATGTGTGTCTCTCTCTCTCACACACACACACAGACATGTCTCTCTCGCTCTCTCACACACACACACAGACATGTCTCTCTCTGTCTCACACACACACAGACATGTCTCTCTCTCTCACACACACGCACACAGACATGTCTCTCACACACACACACGTCTCTCTCTCTCTCACACACACAGACATGTCTCTCTCTCTCTCTCACACACAGACATGTCTCTCTCTCTCTCTCTCACACAGACATGTCTCTCTCTCTCTCTTACACACACAGACATGTCTCTCTCTCTCACACACACACATGTCTCTCTCTCTCTCTCTCACACACACATGTCTCTCTCTCTCTCTCTCACACACACATGTCTCTCTCTCTCTCTCTCACACACACATGTCTCTCTCTCTCTCTCTCACACACAGACATGTCTCTCTCTCTCTCTCTCTCACACAGACATGTCTCTCTCTCTCACACACACACACACACAGACATGTCTCTCTCTCTCTCTTACACACACAGACATGTCTCTCTCTCTCTCTTACACACACAGACATGTCTCTCTCTCTCTCTCACACACACACAGACATGTCTCTCTCTCTCTCACACACACACACAGACATGTCTCTCTCTCTCTCACACACACACAGACATGTCTCTCTCTCTCTCACACACACACAGAAATGTGTGTCTCTCTCTCTCTCACACACACAGACATGTGTGTCTCTCTCTCTCTCACACACACAGACATGTGTGTCTCTCTCTCTCTCACACACACACACACACACGTCTCTCTCGCTCTCACACACACACACACAGCCATGTCTCTCTCTCTCTCACACACACACACACAGCCATGTCTCTCTCTCTCTCTCACACACACACACACACACACAGCCATGTCTCTCTCTCTCTCACACACACACACACACACACACACACAGACATGTCTCTCTCTCTCTCTCACACACACAGACATGTCTCTCTCTCTCTCTCACACACACAGACATGTCTCTCTCTCTCTCACACACACACAGACATGTCTCTCTCTCTCTCACACACACACAGACATGTCTCTCTCTCTCTCACACACACACACAGACATGTCCCTCTCTCTCTCACACACACACACAGACATGTCTCTCTCTCTCACACACACACACAGACATGTCTCTCTCACACACACACACAGACATGTCTCTCTCTCACACACACACACACGCACACAGACATGTCTCTCTCACACACACACGTCTCTCTCTCTCTCACAGACACACACACACACACACACACAGACACACACACAGACATGTCTCTCTCTCTCTCACACACACAGACATGTCTCTCTCTCTCTCACACACACAGACATGCCTCTCTCTCTCTCTCACACACAGACATGCCTCTCTCTCTCTCTCTCACACAGACATGTCTCTCTCTCTCTCTCACACACAGACATGTCTCTCTCTCTCTCACACACAGACATGTCTCTCTCTCTCTCTCACACACAGACATGTCTCTCTCTCTTTCACACACAGACATGTCTCTCTCTCTTTCACACACAGACATGTCTCTCTCTCTCTCACACACAGACATGTCTCTCTCTCTCACACACAGACATGTCTCTCTCTCTCTCACACACAGACATGTCTCTCTCTCTCTCACACACACAGACCTGTCTCTCTCTCTCTCTCTCACACACACAGACATGTCTCTCTCTCTCTCTCTCTCACACACACACAGACATACACACACACACAGACATGTCTGTCTCTCTCTCTCTCTCACACACACAGACATGTCTCTCTCTCTCTCTCTGTCACACACACAGACATGTCTCTCTCTCTCTCTCTCTCACACACACACACGTCTCTCTCTCTCTCTCTCTCTCTCTCTCTCTCACACACACACAGACGTGTCTCTCTCTCTCTCACACACACACACAGACGTGTCTCTCTCTCTCTCACACACACAGACGTGTCTCTCTCTCTCTCACACACACACACAGACGTGTCTCTCTGTCTCTCACATACACACACAGACGTGTCTCTCTCTCTCTCACATACACACATACGTCTCTCTCTCTCTCTCACACACACACACAGACATGTCTCTCTCCCTCACACACAGACACACGTCTCTCTCCCTCACACGCACTCACAGACACACGTCTCTCTCTCTCCCTCACATGCTGACTCCACCATCACCCCGTCCCCTCGCTGCCTCTTACCTGTATTTCCAGGGAGATAGCGAGAGGGAGCTGTAATCGTGAGGGGCTCCTTTCTCCTCCTTACAGCTTGTCGGGGCCCTCCGCTCGGAGTCTAACCTGGAGAAATAGGACTCCGCTTCCGATTCTGAGATGGGGACGTGGAGGTGCTGATGGCTCCACCGTGCACTCCAGCCGAACCTGCGTCTCTCGCCTTTAGCACACCACAGCTGATCGACCATAAGCAGCATCACCAGGACATGGCTCTGTGCGGAAATTGTAAGCCTGTGAGGCAGTCTGCAGCTGGCAGCATGTATCTGCCTGTACGCACTGCTGTCTGTCCCTTTCTTTCGCTATGTATATGCCTGTACTGGTTTCTCTGTCTGCAAGTATCTGTCTGTCAGTTTCTTCCTGCCTAACTACATGCCTGCCTGTGTTTGTTTGCTTGTATCTGTCTGCCTGTATTTTCCTTTATCGGTCTGTATGTATCTTTCTGTAAACTCATACCTGAGTGTTAATATCTGTCCGTGTATCTGTCATTGTCTATCTGCCTGTATCTGTTTGCCTGTAACTGTCTGCTTGTTTTTTAAATCTTTCAGCCTCTGTCAGCTTGTCACTGTCTCTATTTGACTTCCTCTATGTGTCTGTATCTTTCTATCTGTGTCACTTTGTCCTGCCTCTGTCTGCGGGTCAATTATCCCTCCGTCTGTAACTGTCAGCCTGTAATCTCTGGGTCTGTCCAGCATTCACCACTCCTGCTGTCCAAGCGCCCTGTGAATATTGGAGGACAGTGAGAGAGTCTTCTGTCAGTATCTGTCTCTCTGTAGGGATTTGCCTACAGCGTTCAGTATCTGAATACCTGTATCTGTCTGAATCTGCCTGCTTATGCCTGTGCATCTGCATGACTAGATCTGTGTGTCTGCACCAGTCTGCCTGTAGTTGACAGTTTCTGACTGCGTATACCACCTGCATGATTCTCTACCTGTGTCTTTCTGCCTGTATCTGTCAGTGGCAGAGCCTGTGTTTTTCACACTGTACTTGCCTTACATACCTATTTTGTTTTGTCTCATATTTCTGTGATTGTACCTTTCAATTGTATATCTCTGTCAGTCTGTACCTCACTCTGTATCTTTCTGCCTGTCAGTTGTTCCACTCTCTCTGTCTGTCTGGCTGTATTTCCCCATTAACTCTGGCTGTCATTCTTTCCTATTCTCTCTGCTTAGATCTGTTTGGCAAGAAATCCTTTCTCTGTTTGTCTCTGCATCTTTAAGTCTGTCTCATTCTCTCTGTCTCTTTCTCTACCACTCCTGCTCCCCACCTTCCTACAAATATGGGTAAGGGAGGAGAGATCATATCGGAAGTGAGAGAGAGAGATGGAGAGAGAGAGACTGAGATAGAAAAAGAGATACAAACAGTGAGATAGAGACAGAAGACAGACAGAGAGAGAGAGAGAGACAGAGATAGAAACAAACAGCGAGATAGAGACAGGGAGATAAAAAGATACATACCCATACAGAAAGAGAGAGAGAGAGAGAGAGAGAGAGAATGAAATAGACCGTGAGCGAGAGAGAGAACACCACAGAAAGTCAAAAGCAGAGAGGTCCAGAGATAAAGCGAGGGAAAGAGTGAGTGAGTGACAGAGAGAAAGTGTGAGTGAGGGAGAGAGAGTGAGAGTGTGTGAGAGAAAGTGAATGGGTTAGCGACAGTCAGAGAGGCAGGGAGCTGCTGACAGAGACTGAGAGCGGGATTTGAATACAGGGCTCACTGAGGTCGGGAATGCAAAGCAGAGAGACACAGAGAGAGAAATATCAGCTCACCCCGTCCTCGGCCCTTCCCCATATTGACAACCCTACTATCACCAACCCCACCCCCCTCCACCTGCCAAACTGGACCATCACTCCATTCCCAGACTCCAGGTTCCTCTTGCCCCCAGCCACAGTGAGCAGTAAAGGGCCCTGAATACAGACCCCCTACCCCTGGGGACCAACTCACTACCACAAGGGTCTGCATTGCCGAAACCAAGATCCTTCACTGCCTGAGGGATGGCCTTTCCCGCACTGCCTCCAGTATGGAATTCCCTCGATCTGTCATTTCCCTCGCACTCCCATCACTATTTAAACCCTCCCTCCCTCGCTGTGTTTGTTTGTGTGCTCCCCTGCTTCTAACCACAGACTCTGAGGTGGGAGGAGGCATTGGAAAATTCCTCCATTTGCTTGGGAAGCTCGTCGGCCCTGGCAACGGTCGCTAGGCTGGTCAGCGAGAGGGAGGGAAGGTTCCGCCTGGGGGTGGCGAGAGGCGTGACCGTGAGGGAGGGAACGAGGGAGGGAGGGAGTAGGGAATGTGCCTTGGTTGGAGAGTGGAGTGTGGGACGGAGGGAGGAATGGGAAGGGGATAATGCCTGAGGTAACAGAGGGAATTTCCTCGTTCACTCCCTCCCTCACGGTCACGCCTCTCGCCACCCCCAGGCGGAACCTTCCCTCCCTCTCGCTGACCAGCCTAGCGACCGTTGCCAGGGACGACGAGCTTCCCAAGCAAATGGAGGGATTTTCCGATGCCCCCTCCCACCTCAGAGTCTGTGGTTAGAAGCAGGGGAGCACACAAACAAACACAGCGAGGGAGGGAGGGTTTAAATAGTGATGGGAGTGCGAGGGAAATGACAGATCGAGGGAATTCCATACTGGAGGCAGTGCGGGAAAGGCCATCCCTCAGGCAGTGAAGGATCCCGGTGTCGACAATGCAAACCCTTTTGGTGGTGAGTCAGTCCCCAGGGGTAGGGGGTCTGTATTCAGGGCCCTTTACTGCTCACGGTGGCTGGGGGCAGGAGGAGCCTGATGTCTGGGAATGGATTGATGGTCCAGTTTTGGGGTGGGGGGGTGGATAGCAGGGTCATCGATATGGGGAAGGGCAGAGGACTGTGTCTCTCTGCTTTGCATTCCCCACCTCAGTGAGCCCTGTATTCAAACCTCTCTCTCACTGTCTGTCAGCAGCTCCCTGCCTCTCTGACTGTTGCTAACCCATTCACTTTCTCTCTCTCTCTCTGTCCCTCTCTAACTCTCACTCCATCTCTCTCCCTCTGTGTCCATCTTGAACTCTCATTCCATCTCTGTCACTCTGTCCCTCTCTAACTCTCACTTCATCTCTGTCACTCTGTCCCTCTCTAACTCTCATTCCATCTCTCTCTCTCTCTGTCCCTCTCTAACTCTCATTCCATCTCTCTCTGTCCCTATAACTCAATCCATCTTTCTCTCTGTCCCTCTCTAACTCTCACTCCATCTCTGTCACTCTGTCCCTCTCTAACTCTCACTCCATCTCTCTCCCTCTGTGTCCATCTTGAACTCTCATTCCATCTCTGTCACTCTGTCCCTCTCTAACTCTCACTTCATCTCTGTCACTCTGTCCCTCTCTAACTCTCACTTCATCTCTCTCTCTCTCTCTCTGTCCCTCTCTAACTCTCATTCCATCTCTCTCTGTCCCTATAACTCAATCCATCTTTCTCTCTGTCCCTCTCTAACTCTCACTCCATCTCTGTCACTCTGTCCCTCTCTAACTCTCATTCCATCTCTCTCTCCATCTCTCCTCATTTACTCAATTTTGTAGGATGGTGGGAAGCAGGAGTGATGTGGAGAGACACCCCGCTGGACAGGGAAAGACAAAGATACAGGCAGAGGGATAACTGATTGACCAATGTCGAGGAAGAAATTAGAGCAGGCAGAAACAGACGGACAGAGGCAGACCGACACAGAGAAGAGGGTAGGCTGATACAGGTGGATGGGTGTGGTGTACAGGATGGGACAGGCAGACAGAGAGAGATATAGTTTGGTACTGACAGAGTGTTACAGGCAGACAGAGAGAGAAATACCGATTCGTACTGACAGAGAGAGGGAAAGACAAGATGGTACAGGCAGAGAGGGAGACCTACAGGCTGATACAATCAGAGACTATACAGACAGACAATTACAGACAGAAATACATACAGACTAAGAGAAACAAAGTGATTAACGCTGCCAGGCAAAGAAACCCAGCTGGACACAGACATATGCAGGACCTCAGCTACAGAAACAGGCAACAAGATAAAGGAAGAGACAAGAACATACAGGTGGGCACATGCAGACAGACAGAAACAGACAGCTAGGTACAGACACAGAGAGAGACAAGGTACAAGAAGATAGAAACAGGTATGGAGACAGACATATACAGACAAACCTACATACAGAGAGAGAAACGGGGTACAGGCAGATACACGCAGACAGACAGACAGCAGTGCGTACAGGCAGATACAGGCTGCCAGATGCAGACTGCCTCACAGGCTTACAATTTCCGCACAGAGCCATGTCCTGGTGATGCTGCTCCTGGTCAATCAGCTGTGGTGTGCTAAAGGCGAGAGACGCAGGTTCGGCTGGAGTGCACGGTGGAGCCATCAGCACCTCCACATCCCCATCTCAGAATCGGAAGCGGAGTCCTATTTCTCCAGGTTAGACTCCGAGCGGAGGGCCCCGACAAGCTGTAAGGAGGAGAAAGGAGCCCTCACGATTACAGCTCCCTCTCTCTATCTCCCTGGAAATACAGGTAAGAGGCAGCGAGGGGACGGGGTGATGGTGGAGAAAGCATGTGAGGGAGAGAGAGAGACAGAGACGTGTGTCTGTGAGTGTGTGTGAGGGAGAGAGACATGTCTGTGTGTCTGTGAGGGAGAGAGACATGTCTGTGTGTCTGTGTGAGTGTGTGTGTGTGAGGGAGAGAGAGACAGAAATATCTGTGTGAAGCGGGGGTCGGATAGTGGGAGAAATTGAGAGTTAGTGAGAGTGAGTGACAGTGGAAGTGCTGAGAAGAGAAAGTTAGCAACAGTGAGAGAGAGAAAGAGTGTGTGACTGAGAAACAGAGCGAGAGGGGAACAACGTGAGAGATTGAAACACAGGTGGGAGGGAGAGAAAAAGAAACAGGGAGATGTGACAGAGAGACAGACAGGCAGAGAGGAGGAGATGGACCAGACATTGACAGAAAGGTATGGGGTAGGGGCAAAAATATTCTGGGATGGATACACAGAGAAACAGAGTGAGAGGGATGGAGAGAGAATTAGAGAGAGAGAGAGAGACAGAGATTGAGAGACACTGGGAGTGAGGGACAGACAGAGAGTGAGTGAGACAGAGAGAGGGAGAGTGAGAGCGACAGACAGACGGAGAGGTAGAGTATGTGAGTGCAAGAGTGAGACGGAGTGAGCTGGGCTCTATGAAGACACTCGGGGCTGTGGGACACACTGAGTTTGTGACAGAGGGAGAGGTTGAAATGACTGTCCCTCTCTCCCTCCAGAATCTGCACGGGACCCTGACCGCTACCCACCGACCATCAGAGAGGCCGAGTGTCTGCAGAAGAACTGTGTGGTCCCGGGGTTAGAGAGTTCCCCAAATTTCAGCATTCGCCTTGACTCTATCCCACTCTCGCACACCATCGACGTGTGGTACCGGAGCCGCTCTGGAGGAAGGACCCAGCTCATCAAGAAGATTCTCGCTGTCCCCATTGGATGTACCTGTGTCAGGCAGAGGCGGCTGAGACACTAACTAGCCACGACACCACAGCTGATGAACCGAGGCTGCTCTCGCTCTCACTCTCTCTCGCCCTCTCTATGTGCCTTCCTCTCGCACCCATTCCCCTTCTCACCTTTGTTCCCAGGATGGATTATGGAACTGACCCCTCTTCCTCTGAAAAAAAATAAACTCAACAAAACGTCAAAGATAAATCTCCATTGTTGCGTCTTTCCTGGCTGAGTGTGACATGTGATCAGGCTGAAAAGCTAAAACCGAGGACTGACCAATTCATCAGCAAGAGGGCTCTGGCAAGTCAGCCTGGTTTAAATTTAAACAACACTTGGCAGTTAACTGTCAGCAATCATCCACGAAGTTAGGTGGGAAAGCAAGTGGGAAAGCAAGTGGGAGAATGACCCAGGGAGTCAACAGAGGGGTAAACACAAGGTTAAGAGAGTGGGCCAGTGGGAGGCGGCTGATACCCGGGTGACGGCGGTGGGGGAGGAGCGGGGCGGCGGCGGGCCCGGAGAAACCCTGGGAAAAGGGATTACAAAAAAATAACATCAGCAAACAACATTCAAACTCGATATTCTACGGTTAAGACGCAGCGGCCGAGAGCGGGCGGCAACTGCGACACGACGTGAAAGGCCGGCGCCTACCCGCACCGCTAGGCCGCGCAGCCTAAATCGAGCGCCAACCGCCGCCATGGTGACCGGGTGCAACACAGAACTCCTTCCCCATCCCCATTCATCAAGCCGGCACCGGAAGGGTCCGCATGTTCTCCTTCAACACTATTCCCCCGGGGCTCAACCGCACATCCCTGTGCACTATGGGTAATTCCCCACGGCTAACCCACCCTGACCCGCACATCCCTGTGCACTATGGGTAATTCCCACGGCTAACCCACCCTGACCCGCACATCCTGTGCACTATGGGTAATTCCCCACGGCTAACCCACCCTGACCCGCACATCCTGTGCACTATGGGTAATTTCCCACGGCTAACCCACCCTAACCTCCACATCCCTGTGCACTATGGGTAATTCCCCACGGCTAACCCACCCTAACCTCCACATCCCTGTGCACTATGGGTAATTCCCCACGGCTAACCCACGCTGACCCGCACATCCCTGTGCACTATGGGTAATTCCCCACGGCTAACCCACCCTGACCCGCACATCCCTGTGCACTATGGGTAATTCCCCACGGCTAACCCACCCTGACCCGCACATCCCTGTGCACTATGGGTAATTCCCCACGGCTAACCCACCCTGACCCGCACATCCCTGTGCACTATGGGTAATTCCCCACGGCTAACCCACCCTGACCCGCACATCCCTGTGCACTATGGGTAATTTCCCACGGCTAACCACCCTGACCAGCACATCCCTGTGCACTATGGGTAATTTCCCATGGCTAACCCACCCTAATCCCCACATCCCTGTGCACTATGGGTAATACCACACGGCTAACCCACCCTAACCCCCACATCCCTGTGCACCATGGGTAATTCCCCACGGCTAACCCACCCTAACCCCCACATCCCTGTGCACTATGGTAATTCCCCACGGCTAACCCACCCCAACCCCCACATCCCTGGGCACTATGGGTAATTCTCCACGGCTAACCCACCCTAACCCCCACATCCCTGTGCACTATGGGTAATATCACACGGCTAACCCACCCTGACCGGCACATCCCTGTGCAATATGGGTAATTTCCCACAGCTAACTCACCCTAACTCCCACGTCCTTGGGCACTATAGGTAATTTCCATGGCTAACCCACCCTAACCGGCACATCCCTGTGCACTATGGGTAATTCCCCACGGCTAACCCACCCTAACCCCCACATCCCAGTGCACTATGGGCTGCCATTCTGCAGATGGAGTTCAATGTAGATGAATGCAAGATGTTGCATTTTGGTGAGGCGAATCAGCTCAGGACATTCACAGTTGATTGTCAGGCCTGGGGAACAGGTTCGTGTATATAGCTCCTTGAAAGTGGCATCACAGGTAGAGAGGGTTGGCTAAGGCGGCATTTGGCACACTTCCCTTCATCAGTCAGTGCACTGAGCATAGCGGTTGGGAGGTCGTGTTACAGTGGTACATTTCACTGATAAGGCCACATTTGGAGTATTGTGTACAAATCTCGCCTCCCTGCTAAAGGGAAGATGTTATTAAACTTGAAAGGTTGCGATAAAGAATTACAAAGATGTTACCAAGATTGGAGGGT
>NC_081395.1:16751155-16791993 GCF_030684315.1 Stegostoma tigrinum | reverse complement strand
CTTAGGGATTGTATTTATCTGTATTTGGAACAGCATGGCCTCATTAGGGACAGTCAGCATGGCTTTGTGCAGGGCAGGTCATGTCTTACTAACTTGACTGAATTTTTTGAGGAGGTGACGAATGTGATCAATGAAGGTAGAGCAGTGGATATTGTTTTCATGGTTTTAGAAATACTTTCAACAAGGTGCCTCATGATAGGATCATCCAGAAAATTAAGATGCACCGAGTCCATGGTGGCTTGGATGCTTGGATTCACAACTGGCTTGCCCAGAGAAGACAGAGGCAAGAGGTGGAATGGTGCTTTTCAGGCTGTAGATCCAGGACGATTGGTGTTCCGCAGGGATCTGTGCTGGGACCTCTGCTGTTTGTGGTCTATACAAAATGACTGAGGTGAAAATATAGATGGATGGGTTAGCAAGTTTGCAGACAATAGAATGATTGGGAGAATCGTGATGAGTGGAGACGTCATAAAAGGATACAGATCAGTTGCAGAAACGGCAAGTGGATTTTAATCCATTAAATGTGAGATGCTCCACTTTGGGAAATCAACTATTACGGAAAAATATACAGTTAATGGCACCCCTCAGTGCAGAATTGTTAAGGTGGGGATGCAGGTGCACTCAATCTGTTCATTGAGAACTGTCGACGTGATATCACCTCAATTTCTCTGTTCCCCACACCAAACCCAACCTACGTCCTGCCCAACTGACTGCCCTCCATGCACTCATATCTCACCCTGACTTTGTTATTAAGTCTGCCGATAAGGTGGTGCTGTTGTGGTCTGGTGAGCTGAAGTCTACCTTGCAGAGGCTGAGCGCCAGCTCTCAGATACCTCCTCCGACTTCTCCTGGACCATGACCGCACCGGGCCATTGTATCTACTACAGTAACTGATCTTGGTCTATCCGGTGATCTTCCCCCTCTGTTTCCAAGCTGAAAGGCCACAGCTCCCCACAGGTTGCTCCGACGTCCCCCTAAAAATCCACAAATGAGACTGTCCTGGCAGACCCATTGTTTCAGCCTGTTCCTGCCCCACAGAACTCATCTCTTCCGACCTCGACTCAATCTTCTGTCCCCTGGTCCAAGCCCTGCCCACATACATCCAGAAATACTCTGACATCTTACGCAGGTTTAGAAACAACAGTTTGCCGGTTCCAGCTGCGTCCTCTTTACCATGGAAGTGTAATTCCTTTACAAATCCATTCCCTACCGGGAGGTTCTTAGGGCTGTCCTCTTCATCCTGGAGCAAAGACCTGAACATTCCCCTCCCACCACCACCCTCCTCCACTTGGTCGACCTCATCCTCACCCTCAACAACTTGTTTTTTCACTCCTCTCATTTTCTTCTTTAAGAGGAGCAGCTCCGGGCACCTGCGTGGGCCCGAGTTATACCTGTCTCTTCACGGGGTACGTGGAACATTCCCACCCAAAACATTTTCGCCGATACATCAATGATATCATCCGGCTGCTTCTCTCTCGTCTGAAATTGGAAAACTTCATCAACTTCGCCTCAATTTCCGTCCTGCCCTCACTTTCACCTGCTCTATCTCTGACTCCACCCTTCCCTTCCTCAACATTTCTGCTTCCATTCCTGGGGGTAGGCTTCGCACTAATATCCATTACAAACTCTCTGACTCTCACAGCTACCTGGTCTATATATCCTCACACCCCACTTTCTGTAAAGACTCCAACCTCTTCTCTCACTTCCTCCATTTCCATCGAACATGTTCTCATGAGGCCAAAATGTCCACCTTCTTCCTCAACTGAGGATTCTCCGGCTCCGTGGTCAACAGGGCCCTCAACTGTGTCCAACCCAGCACTTTTGCCCTCACCTTTTCTCTTCCCTCCCAAGATAGCAATAAGGTTCCACTTGACCTTACCTATCAACCCACATGCCCACACCCATCCCAACCTCAGGCACCATTTCCACCACCACCAGCAGGATGCCACCACTAGACACATATTCCCCTCCCCTCCCTTATCCACCTTAACCGCATCACCAGGAGGAAATGCAAGCAGACACGGGGAGAACGTGCAAACTTCACACAGACAATTGCCCGAGGCTGCAGTACGAACCACTGAGCCACCGTGCTGCCCAGAATCTTGGTGGTGTGGATGAGCAGAGAGATCTCGGTGTCCATGTGCGTAGATCCCTGAAAGTTGCCACGCAGATTGATAGGCTTGTTCAGAAGGCGTACGGCGTGTTACGTTTTATTGGTACAGAGATTGAGTTTCGGAGCCATGAGGTCATGTTGCAGCTGTACAAAACACTGGTGCGGCCGCGCTTGGAGTATTGCGTACAGTTCTGATCGCCACATTTTCGGAAGGATTATTAGGTTTATTAGGATCTTGTCTGGTGTGGAAGGAAGGTCTTATGAGGAAAAGCTTCGGGACTTGAGGCTGTTTTTGTCAGAAGAAGGTGAAGAGGCAACTTAATAGAGACATACAAGATAATCAGAGGATTAGATAGGTGGACAGCGATAGTCTTTTTCCTCGATGGTGATGGTGAGCACGAGTGGAGATAGGTTTAAATTGAGGGGAGATAGATATGGGACAGAAGTCAGAGGGAGGTTCTTTATTCAGAGAGTAGTGTGGGTGCGGAATGCCCTGCCTGCAACAGGAGTAGATTGCCAAGTTTAAGGGCATTTAAATGAACATTGCTAAATATATGGAAGGTAATGGAATAGTGTCGGTTAGATGGGCTTCAGGTTGGATTCACAGGTCGGCGCAACATCGAGGGCCGAAGGGCCTGTACTGCGCTGTAATGTTCTATGTTCTATGTCATAATACTTCAGTGAATTCTGGTTACCCTGCCGTAGGAAGAATGCTGTTAAACTATACAGAGTGCAAAAATAATTACAAAAGGTCATTGCCGGGACTGGAGGGTTTATGAGGAGTGGTGGATAGGCTCAGACTTTTTCCCTGGAGTATCGGAGACAAAGGGTGACTTCCAGAGGTGTAAAAAATCATGATGGGCATTGATAAGGGGAATAACCAAGGTAGGGGAGTCCAAAGCTAGAAGGGAGTAGGTTCAAATGTGAAAGGGGAAAGATTTAAAAGTGACCTGACAGGCAACTTTTCCCACACAGAGGGTGGTGCGTGAATGCAATGAGCTGCCAACAGACGTGGTAGAGGCAGATAAAATTTCTGTATTTGAAAGACATTTGGACAGGTACACAATTAGGAAAGGTTTAGACGGATACCAAACGCAGGCAAATGGGACTGGTTAAGTTTGGGACACCTGATCAGTACAGATGATTAGGAGTGAGGGTCCTGATTCTGTGCTGTATGAATCTATGACTGAAGAGCTAACTGGGTGTGTGGATGAGGGCAATGCATTTGACACAGTCTACTTGGGCTTCAGCAAAGCTTTTGACAAGATTCCCCATTTGAAGACTGTTAGAACAGGGAACAGTCCATGGGATCCGAGGACACATGTGCACAGGAAATCATAACTCGTAATTTGAATGAGTTTTTTAAAGTAGTAATGAAGAGCATTGATTAAGGCAGAAACATGGACGTATATGGGTTTCAGTAAGGCGTTCAAGAAGGTTCCTCACAGTAGTCCAGTAGGGAAGTTAAATCACACGGAGCACAGGGAGAGCTAGCCATAGAACATAGAACATTACTGCACAATACAGGCCCTTCGGCCCTCGATCTTGTGCTGACCTGTCATGCCGATCTCAAGCCCATCTAACCTGCACTATTCCATGTACGTCCATATGCTTGTCCAATGGCCACTTAAATGTACCTCAAGTTGGCGAATCTACTACCGTTGCAGGCAAAGCGTTCCATTCCCTTACTACTCTCTGAGTAAAGAAACTACCTCTGACATCTGTCCTGTATCTTTCACCCCTCAATTTAAAGCTCTGCCCCATCGTGCTCGCCATCACCATCCTAGGAAAAAGGCTCTCCCTATCCACCCTATCTCACCCTCTGATTATTTTATATGTTTCAATTAAGTCACCTCTCAACCTTCTTCTCTCTGATGAAAACAGCCTCAAGTCCCTCAGCCATTCCTCGTAAGATCTTCCCTCCATACCAGGCGACATCCTAGTGAATCTCCTCTGCACCCTTTCCAAAGCTTCCACATCCTTCTTATAATGCGGTGACCAGAACTGTATACAATACTCCAAGTGCGGCCGCACCAGAGTTTTGTACAGCTTCACCATAACCTCTCGGTTCCGGAACTCGATCCCTCTATTAATCAAAGCTAAAACACTGTATGCCTTCTTAACAGCCCTGTCAACCTGGGTGGCAACTTTCAAGGATCTGTGTTCATGGACACCGGGATCTCTCTGCTCATCTATACTACTAAGAATCTTACAATTAGCCCTGTACTTTGCCTTCTGGTTACTCCTGCCGAAGTGCATCACCTCACACTTGTCTGCATTAAACTCCATTTGCCACCTCTCAGCCCAGCTCTGCAGCTTATCTCTGTCTCTCTGCAACCAATCCTTTGTCACTATCCACAACTCCACCTATCTTAGTGTCATCTGCAAATTTACTAACCCATCCTTCTACGCCCTCATCCAGGTCATTTATAAAAATGACAAACAGCAGTGGACCCAACACCGACCCTTGCGGTACACCACCAGTAACTGGTCTCCAGGATGAATGTTTCCCATCAACTACCACCCTCTGTCTTCTTTCAGCAGGCCAATTTCCGATCCAAACTGCAATATCTCCCACAATTCCATTCCTCTGCATTTTGTACAATAGTCTGTTGTGGGGAACCTTATCGAATGCCTTGCTGAAATCCATATACTCCACATCAACCGGTTTACTCTCATCTACCTGTTTGGTCACCTTCTCAAAGAACTCAATAAGGTTTGTGAGGCACGACCTACCCTTCACAAAACTGTGCTGACTATCCCTAATCAATTTATTCTTTTCTGGATGATTGTAAATCCTGTCCCTTAGAACCTTTTCCAACACTTTACCAACAACTGAACTAAGGCTCACTGGCCGATCATTACCAGGGTTGTCTCTACTCCCCTTCTTGAACAGGAGAACCACAATTGCTATCCTCCAGTCATCTGGCACTATTCCTGCAGACAATGACGAGTTAAAGATCAATGCCAAAGGCTCGGCAATCTCCTCCCTGGATTCCCAGAGGATCCGAGGATAAATCCCATCCGGCCCAGGGGTCATAGCTATCTTCACCCTCTGTAGGATTTCAAATACCTCTTCCTTGTGAACCTCAATCCCACCTAGTCCAGTAGCCTGTATCTGTGTATTCTCCTCGACAACATTGTCATTTTCTAGAGTGAATACTGTTGAAAAATATTCATTTCGCGCTTCCCCTATCTCATCTGACTCCACACACAACTTACCACGACTATCCTTGATTGGGCCTAATCTTACTTTTGTCATTCTTGTATTCCTTAAATACTGATAGAAAGCCTTACGGTTTACCCTGATCCTATCCGCCAACAACTTCTCATGTCTCCTCCTGGCTCTTCTGAGCTCTCTCCTTCGGTCTTTCCTGGCTACCTTGTACACCTCAAGCACCCTAACTGAGCATTCACATCTGAAAGTAACAGAAGCCTTCTGCTTCCTCTTGACCAGAGATTCCACTTCCTTCGTAAACCACGGCTCACGCGCTCAACAGCTTCCTCCCTGTCTGACAGGTACATACTTATCTAGGACACACAGGAGCATTTCCTTGAATAAGCTCCACATTTCTATTGTGCCCATCCCCTGCAGTTTCGTTCCCCATCCTAATCTCATCGCAATTGCTTTCCCCAAGATATAACTCTTGCCCAGTGGTGTACACCTATACCTTTCCATCACTCAAGTAAACATAACAGAATTGTGATCGCTATCACCAAGGTGATCACCTACTTCCAAATCTAACACCTGGCCAGGCTCATGACCAGTACCAAATCTGATGCGGTCACTGCATTCCAATTCCATTAGTCACTGCATCGCATTTCCCTCAGTCACTGCATCGCATTCCCCTCAGTCACTGCATCGCATTCCCCTCAGTCAGTGCATCGCATTCCCCTCAGTCAGTGCATCGCATTCCCCTCAGCCACTGCATCGCATTCCCCTCAGCCACTGCATCCCGTTTCACTCAGCCACTGCATCCCGTTTCACTCAGCCACTGCATCCCGTTTCACTCAGCCACTGCATCCCGTTTCACTCAGCCACTCCATCCCGTTTCACTCAGCCACTCCATCCCGTTTCACTCAGCCACTGCACCCCATTTCACTCAGCCACTGCACCCCATTTCACTCAGTCACTGCACCCCATTTCACTCAGTCACTGTATCCCATTTCACGCAGTCACTGCATCCCATTTCCCTCAGTCACTGTATCCCATTCCTCTGTCACTGCATCCCATTACCCTCAGTCACTGCATGCCATTTCCCACAGTCACTGCATCTCCTTTCCCAGAGTCACTGCATCCCATTTCCCTCAGTCACCGCAACCCAATCACAAACTCCCATTTCAGACACGGCATCCCATTTCACTCCGTCACTGCATCCCATTTCACTCCGTCACTGCATCCCATTTCACTCCGTCACTGCACCCCATTTCACTCCGTCACTGCACCCCATTTCACTCAGTCACTGCAGCTCATTTCACTCAGTCACTGCATCCCATCTCACTCAGTCACTGCATCCCATTCCCCTCAGTCACTGCATCGCATTCCCCTCAGTCACTGCATCGCATTCCCCTCAGTCACTGCATCTCATTTCCCTCAGCCACTGCATCCCGTTTCCCTCAGCCACTGCATCCCATCTCACTCAGTCACTGCATCCCATCTCACTCAGTCACTGCATCACATTTCACTCAGTCACTGCATCCCAGTTCACTCAGTCACTGCATCCCAGTTCACTCAGTCACTGCATCCCAGTTCACTCAGTCACTGCCTCCCAATTCACGCAGTCACTCCGTCCCATTTCAGTCAGTCACTGCATCCTATTTCCCTTGGTCACTGCGTCCCATTTCACTCAGTCAGTGCGTACCATTTCCCTCAGTCTTTGCGTCCCATTTCTATCAGTCACGACATCCCATTACCCACAGTCACTGCATCCCATTTCACTGAGTCACTGCATCCCGTTTCACTGAGTCACTGAATCGCATTTGTTGTTCTCACTTGAATGCAATGGTCATGAATCTCCTCCAATGGCTTGTCATGTATTTCCAATGCAAAATTTTACCAAGTTTTGATTTTCAATTTTGATTACATGTGTCTCCTCTATTCTATAAGATGCTGCAATAAACTCAAATTTGATGAATCATAATTCAACCACCATTACCTACAGAGTTAATTTCATCAAACAGATCCAATTAGAATTGTCACATTCCCAAATCCTGATTCAAGTTTTTCTAATTATGGGCCATGTGGTTAAGAAAAAAGACACTTAGAGTCAGAGAGATGTGCAGTGGGGAAACAGATCCTTTGGCCCAATTTGTCTGTGTTGACCAGATATCCTAAATTAATTTAGTCCCATTTGCCAGCATTTGGCCCATATTCCTCTCAACCCGTCTTATTCATATACCCATCCACATGCCTTTTAAACGTACAAGCCTCCACCACTTCCTCTGGCAGCTCATTCCATACATGCACCACTATGAAAAAAATCCGGTCCATTTTAAATCTTCCCTCTCTCATTTTTAACCTATTCCCTCCAGTTTTGGATTCCAGCAACCCGGGGAAAAGATCTTGGCTGTTCGCTCTATCCACGTCCCTCGTAATTGTATAAACTTCCATATGGTCAGCCCTGAACTCCAAAGTTCCAAGAAATAGCTGCCTGTTCAAGCCCACGGTATACCTCCAACCTCCGATGCTGGCAACATCCTTGTAAATCTTCTCTGAACCCTTTCAAGTTTACAACAGACAACAATACAGCGCACAACAGGCCTTCGGCCCTCAATGTTGCGCCGACATCCTTCCTCTCGCAAGGAGACCAAAAGCGATTGCAGTATTCCAAAAGCAGCCGAACCAACGTCGCTTGGCCTGCTGTGTTCATCCAGCCTCACATTTTATTATCTTGGAATCTCCAGCATCTGCAGTTCCCATTATCTCTGATACTATTTTAACCTCACTGCGAAGCCTCTTCCAGGGATGCCTAACCTGAAGAAGTTACCCTCCTCCCTCCGGACCAACCTCAGGGAATCTCTCTCCCATTGCAACTCTCTTGTAATCTACACTCTCTCCACCTATCTTCTTTACTCTCCATCTTCGGTCCGCCTCCCCCTCTCTCCCTATTTATTCCAGTTCCCTCCCCCCCATCCCCCTCTCTGATGAAGCGTCTAGGCCCGAAACGTCAGCTTTTGTGCTCCTGAGATGCTGCTTGGCCTGCTGTGTTCATCCAGCCTCACATTTTATTATCTTGGAATCTCCAGCATCTGCAGTTCCCATTATCTCTGATACTATTTTAACCTCACTGCGAAGCCTCTTCCAGGGATGCCTAACCTGAAGAAGTTACCCTCCTCCCTCCGGACCAACCTCAGGGAATCTCTCTCCCATTGCAACTCTCTTGTAATCTACACTCTCTCCACCTATCTTCTTTACTCTCCATCTTCGGTCCGCCTCCCCCTCTCTCCCTATTTATTCCAGTTCCCTCCCCCCATCCCCCTCTCTGATGAAGGGTCTAGGCCCGAAACGTCAGCTTTTGTGCTCCTGAGATGCTGCTTGGCCTGCTGTGTTCATCCAGCCTCACATTTTATTATCTTGGAATCTCCAGCATCTGCAGTTCCCATTATCTGTGATACTATTTTAACCTCACTGCGAAGCCTCTTCCAGGGATGCCTAACCTGAAGAAGTTACCCTCCTCCCTCCGCACCAACCTCAGGGAATCTCTCTCCCATTGCAACTCTCTTGTAATCTACACTCTCTCCACCTATCTTCTTTACTCTCCATCTTCGGTCCGCCTCCCCCTCTCTCCCTATTTATTCCAGTTCCCTCCCCCCCATCCCCCTCTCTGATGAAGGGTCTAGGCCCGAAACGTCAGCTTTTGTGCTCCTGAGATGCTGCTTGGCCTGCTGTGTTCATCCAGCCTCACATTTTATTATCTTCGAACCAACGTCCTATATGGCTGCTAAGTGATCTCCCAACTCCTATACTCAATGCACTGACCGATAAAGGCGAGCACACCAAATGTCTCCTTCATATCCTTTCTACCGGTGGCTGTACTTTGATGGAACTACGAAACTGCACTCCAGCGTCTCTTTATTAAGCAACACTCCCCACAACCTTCAGTGTATACGTGCTGCCCTGATTTGCCTTTCCAAAATGGAGCACCTCACATTTGTCTAACCTCAACTCCACCTGCCACTCCTCAGTTTATTGGCCCTTGTCAATGTCCCATTGCATTCTGGAGGTGACCTTCTTGGCTGGCTACTACACCTTCAATCATTGGGAAACTTACTAACCACACCTTCTATTTTCATATCCAAATCATTGCATCACTTCAACTCCCCCTCCCACTCCCTGGACGACATGTCCATCCTGGGCCTCTTCCAGTGTCACAATCACACCACCCAGAAACTAGAGGAGCAGCACCTCATATTCCACCTCGGGAGCTTCCAACTCAATAGCCTCAATATGGACTTTGCCACCCTCAAAAACTACCCACCCGCTAGCCTCATCCCAAGACTAGTTCCTCCCCTTATCCCTGCCTCCATGACCTGTCCGCCTTCTCTCCCACCTATCCACTCCTCCCACCTCACTGACCAACTCCCACCACTGTTTGGAATTATTATTCTTTTCACACTTCATCAGCTCGACGTTATTTCTAAAATCTGTTTTCCAATTGTTGGAAAAAGTGAGATAAAGTAAAAGAAGTTACATTCTTACCACTCGGGAAATCTCTGAATATTCTTCTGTTGAAAGGCCGCCAAGGAACGATGCAATTCTTGTGTCACAAACGCTGTGAGGGAGACATCTTTTTCGGTTCCACTAACTCCACCCTAAGGAAGACAAACCCACATAACATATCTAGTGACTTAAAGCATACTCTATTGTTGCCCAAGATGGAGAGCTGGATGAACACAGCAGGCCAAGCAGCATCAGAGGAGCAAGAAAGCTGATGTTTCGGTACGAGACCCTACTTCAGAAAATTGGCGCTGGAGAATCTGAGATAACAAGGTATAAAGCTGGATGATACTGCTTGGCCTGCTGTGTTCATCCAGCTTTACACCTTCTCATCTCAGATTCTCCAGCATCTGCAGTTCCTACTGCCTCTATTGTTGCCCTTTCACTTTACTGAACTAATATGAGCCAGTAGTTTTGTTTAGGCCCGTGTAATTTTACGGTTATTGGCCTGTACAAAATCCTGAATTAACTTTGATCGACTGACAGGAGGAGAGATTAATTTTATAGAAATTTTTGTTTTCTACCAATTTGCAGAGGGCATCGTGGGCAATTGGAGGACAGTGTTATTATCCTCCAGGTCTGCGGACTGCATCGTTACCAACTTGCCCATTTGCATATACATACAATATTCACTATGTACCAATGAAACATAATAAACCAATACTGTGTACTAAAAACAACCCTCAAATATCAATGGAAATTTAAATATTTATCATAGAGTTTGAAGAATTGAATTCAATGATACAAAGCAAAAGCCAGTGAAGATGAGTGCAGTTGGTCAGCACTTTTGCCACTAAGTGGAGGTTGGCAGTTTGAGGCCACCCAGGAACAAGCAAGCTCTGTCTAACTCCAAGGGCAGCACGGTGGCTCAGTGGTTAGCACTGCTGACTCACAGCGCCAGGGACCCAGATTCGATCCCACCGTTGGACGATTTTCCGTGCGGAGTTTGTACATTCTGCCCATGCCTGCATGGGTTACTGCTGGGTGCTCTGGTTTCCTCCCACAGTCCAAAGATGTGCAGGCTCAGTGTATGGGCCATGCCAAACTTGCCCATTGTGTTTCGGGATGTGTAGATTAGGTGTGTTAGTCATAGTAGGGTTACTGAGGAAAGGGTCGGGGGATGAGTCAGGGTGAGATGCTCTTTGGAGGGTGGCTGTGGACTTGTTGGGTCAAAAGGGGCTTTTTTCCACACTGTAGGGATTCTATGATATGGAAGTATCTTTTGAAGTGGGCATTCATGGGTATGCTGTAACAGAGACCTTGAAATACTACACAACAAATATTTGGAACTAGACTGTCAATTCAGACATAGCATCAAAAAAGGTCATGGAAGTTGTCACCGATATAAAGCAGGATTGATGAAAATCCAGCAGGAAATGGTGTCAAAAGGCACTGTATCTTTTATTCATCTCCAGTTATTTTGTCCAAGGCACTGGATGCTGGCAGGATTGAAACATTTAAGAAATGCTTCACAAATCACATATAAGGACCTGCACATCTTTGAACAATGGGACGAAACTGCGGCACCTGGCAGAAGCCCCTCGCAGACGCGGGGAGGACGTGTCAGTTCCACACAGATAGTTACCCAAGACTGGAATCTCAACTGGCTCCCCAGTGCATGAGCAGCTCTAACCACTGAGCAACTACCTTGCCCAGAAGGGGTTTTATAAGCGCATACATTATTTCCATTAATAGTTGGGGTAAGACAGATCCAATCCTCTATGTCCAATCAAAATAACATATCGTAGATATCATGACAACAATCATAAATGATTTTGAATAAGTAAATCAAAAAAATTGAAATGGTTTCCAAGCCTAAATACTAGATATGGTGCAGTTAAGATGAATAGCGCAACAACAAAAAGGCCATATTTTATGTGACCATCGGTAACACTTGAAAACTTGCAACAATATAGTCACCAGTAGAGATCTGGAGTGGCTTGATGATGCACTCCTTCATACACTGGAATGAAACTCCAAAGATCACAAATTCTCCTTCAATGCCGTGTTATAACAGTGACTGCATCAACCTGTGTTTATGGGCCTGACTGGAAGCCCACACAACACGCATAAACAAAAATATAATCTAAGGTGATAGGAGAAATAAATGTATGTATGCAACGTCTTTGAAAAGTAATCATTTCTATCGGATGCAAGCCCATAAGGAATCTCGTTTCGCAGATTATATTTATTTGCACTGCAGTTCACGCCAGTCAGAATCAGTTTTCGTTTCATGACAGATAACTAAAATGTCCAAAACAATGAACTTTGGTTGATCAGAAGATTTTAAGTAAGGACTATGTCTTGTGTGAGCTGACGGCATTAGGGGATGGAGAAGGTACACTCACTGCTGGCATCTTGACACCATTGAATGAGCAAGCGTGGACGCAACGGTTGTAACAGGTAACAATTGTCCAGGCAATATCTTTTGAGCTCCTTCCGAGCAGGCCTGTAATACTCTAAAGCTGTGCTAGACCCTCACTTACTCCACCTTACGTACGCTGCCTTTTTCTTTTCGACAAGAAGCACCTCTGTACCCGTCATCCAAGGCTCCTTAATCTTACCCCTTCTTACCTGTCTCAGAGGAACAAATTCATACATCACTCGCAACAACTGCTCCTTGAACAGCTCCAAATGTCTGCTGTGCCCTTTCTGTGCAACAATTGCTCCCAATCTGTACTTCCCAACTCCTGTCTGATCGCATCATAGTTTCCTTTTCCCCAGTTAAATATCTTCCCCTGGTAACTGCTCCTTTCCCTTTCCACGGCTATGGTAAATGTGAGGCTGTTGTAGTCACTGTCGCCAAAGTGCTCTCCCACCACGATATCTGACACCTGTCCTGGCTCATTGCCGAGCACCAAATCCAAAATGGCCTCCCCCCTCGGCCTGTCCACATACTGAGTAAGCAAACCCTCCTGAACACACCTGACAAAAACGGCTCCATCCAAACCATCTGCACTCAGGAGGTTTCAATCTATATTGGAAAAGTTGAAGTCACCCTGAACAACAACCTTGCTACGTTTGCACTTTTCAACTATCTGCCGGCCAATGAGTTCTTTGATCTCCCTACTGCTATTTGGGGGCCGTAGAAAACCCCCAGTGAGGTGACTGCTGCCTTGCTGTTCCGAACTTCCACCCACACTGACTCAGTCGACAAACCTTCCTTGGCAACATCAGCCCATACCACCTCAGTGGACGAGTCCTCAAAGGTTCTTTAAGCCGCCGTTATACTGTCCTTGACCAACAAAGCCACACCTCCCCCTCTTTTACCACCTTCCCTGACCTTAATCAAAGATCTAAACCCTGGAACCTGCAACATCCATTCCTGACTCTGGTCTATCCATGTCTCCGAAATGGCCACAACATCGAAGTCCCAGGTACCTATCCAAGCTGCAACCTCACCTAACTTATTCCGGATACTCCTGGCATTAAAGTCGTCACACTTCAATCCAGCTTGCTGTCTGCCAGCACACTCCTGTGATAGTGAGGTCCTGACCATGTCCTCCCTACGCTCATCCTCCTGTGTACTAGGACTACACCTCAGTTTCCCATCCCCCTTCTGAGCTCGTTTAAATCCACCCGAATGGCACTAGCCAATTTTCCACCCAGGATATTCGTGCCCCTCTGGTTCAAGTGGAGACCGTCCTGTTTGTACAGGTCCCACCTTCCCCAGAATGAGCCCCAATTGTCCATGTACCCGAAGCCCTCCCACCTGCACCATCCCTGCAGCCACGTGTTCAGCTGAAATCTCTCCCTGTTCTTTGCCTCGCTATCACGTGGTACGGGTGACAAACCAGAGATGTTCTAGCTCTCGGCTTCCACCCGAGCTCCCTCAAATCCTGCCTGACATCCCTATCCCTCTTTCTACATATGCCGTTGGTGCCTATGTGGACCACGACTTGGGGCTGGTCACCCTCTCCCCTCAGGACCCGAAAGAGATGATCCGAGGCATCACGGACCCTGGCTCCTGGTCGGCAACACACCAATCATGAGTCTCTTTCATTCCCGGCAAATCTTCTATCAGTCCCTCTAACTATTGAGTCCCCAATGACTATCACTCTCTTCCTGTCCCCCCCGTCCCTTCTGTGCAAGAGGGACAGTCTCGGTGCCAGAGACCTGCACCCTACTGCATGCCCCTGCTAAGTAGTCCCCTGGAACAGTATCCAAAACGGTATACTTGTTTTTCAGGGGAGCAACCACAGGGGATTTCAGGGGAACGACTACAGGGGAAGGTTGGTCGAGCTACACCGGGTAAACGTACATTTTTGGCTGAAGAAACATGTGTTTCAATGTGAGCTAATGGAAGAAGCCATGGAGTCAAAGCTAAACATTTCGACAATAAGACAGCCATTCTTAAAAGCAGCAGACAGCATGAAAAAGAAATCAGCGGCTTTAATATCCAGTTAAAACTTGTGGAATATCAGATGGAATTTTCTTATTGACTCCATTGTGCAATCATGTCGATCTAAAAATGTTAACTGCATTAATTAATACTAACCAGAAACGGACTTTGTAGTCAATGGTTTGACTATTTTCTGTATCTGGAACATCCCTTTTCCTTCTCCAATGAAGATCGTACCAACCTATGGTACCAAACTGTGAGTCAAACGGACGGGACTCGTAATCTTTAAATTCCTCATCAAAACAGTCTAATCGTATGGTTCTGTGCAATAAAAGAGAAAGAATAAACATGTTTCCCACAATTTTGCTGATGTTTATGAACAGAATGCACAAATTCAACAAGTTTGAGCTGGCATGTCTGCTTCCTCCAGCCTGTTTAAACTGTTCCATTCAACGTGAAATTTGTCATAAGTTTTAGCACACAGGTCTATTTGATCTGTGCCACCACCTTCTATTAGTCATACATGCTTTCCCCACCTTCCTGTAATACATTCCTTGAAGTGTTCAATGAGATTTTGATTTTAAATCTTATCGTCATATTCTTTTGATTCTCAAGCATCAATGAATCTGATGTCGCCGCCATTCCATGCAGTGCACAGCACGTCAAACAGGAGTCTTACTCTTGCCATGAGCACTGAGGGAGTACGGGATCATAACTGTCTCATAGTTCAGAACGAAATTCTACATATAGGGTTATGTAGAGTCATGCAGTTAATTTTATTTGACATGCTATTTCTTTTCTTCACAAATATGCTGGATTTAAAGTGATCTTCACACTCATTTAAAATGAATCCAATATCCAACCATGTGTAAAACAAGCATATCCAAATTTTAATTGGAGTTTAGTGTTTCACAAATATATTACTTTTTTAAAAATTATATTTGAGTCAACATTAACATTTCATTCCCTGACAGCGAGTGAACTTACTTTTAAACTCCAATTTTCCTTCGGTATTAACGGAGAGGTGAGCCTTTTTGCAAGCACTGAAAGGCTGCACCAGTTTATGCTAAAACTTACGGAACTGTAAGTTTCACAAATATGTTCCTATTAAACACTAATTCCTATTGAAGCAGTATGAAGCTAAATTCATTCAACTGCACAGCAAAAACGGTCAAGATTTTAAAAGCAAGCAACTATTTTGAAGTCACTCTTCGAACTAAATTCCATCTTGGTGTGTGAGAGTCCATAGGTTCCTCACTCTCAACGAACCAGTCAAACTGTCATGCAATTACTGAAACACACAGACAAAAAACATGAATGTTAACAGTCACTAAGACTTTGAGAGTGATTTGGAATTCATATTCAATACCCGCTGGGGGAAATCTGATCCAATCTGGATAGTACTCACTTATTACCATCCCACCTACCTTCCCTACCACCTCCTCCCACTCCACACTGTTTGTTTCTGAGCTCCCTTCCACCCTCCATTTCTCAGAAAGGGTCCTGACCCAAAACCTCACCTTTCTTGAGCCTCTGATGCTGCCTGCCCTGCTGTGTTCCTCCAGCTCCACAATGTGTTATCTCAGACACCAACATTGGCAGTTCTTACTATCTGGATAACTCATTCTCACCTTGTCACAAGTGATTTATACTCATTATCTTTTCAGATGACGCATGTACATGTATATACTTAAATGTACATATTACACTTTTATGCCTGAACCACTAACCTAGAGGATATTTTAAAACAGTCTCTTCATATCTGCATGAAAGAGAAATCATCAAGGTCATAACTTTCATTTTAGGAATAACTCGAACATTCAAAGTACTCACAGTCAGTGTCCCATTTCCTTGACCAGTCAATTTGATGTGAATCTTTCTTCCAAGTGGAAACTATAACAGCAATTATATTTGAGAGTCAAACACTTCATTGCATCACCAATATTTCCTTGTCTGTTTGAAACATAAGATAATGAAATAATCATGGACAGATTGGCCAACAGTGTAATTTAATGCGTGTTACAACCATTGAAGTGATCTTTAAAAAGCTGTTGTCACACAACACACCACTTTTTGAGATGCAGTGATGAACATACTTCCTGAGACGCAAATAATATATGCCGAATTAATTCCAAAGAATACCTTTACAATTAAAAAGAAGCTAAAAATCTCTTTACATTGTGATGCTTGTCAGATTGCTATTAGTCAATGGAAATCGTTCAGAACAGTTATTTATTCCCAGATGAAAAGGAAGTGTATACATTTCATTTTCACATCTTATCCAAGAGAGAAAAAAAAACACCTTCATGAATGCATTGTCAAACAAGAAGGCTCACAAAAAAAGTCATTTGGCCCATTGAATTTCCTCCATCATTCGGTGAGATCATGGTTGATCTCATTACATTTATCACGACACAACATTTCCACCAAACCCTCCTTGTAGCGAATACATTCTGATCCAAGTAACATCCTGGTAAATCTCTGTTTGTGTGCCATGCCTTGTCTTTCTAAATATTTTTTCAGTCATCTACAAATTTAGCAACAGCACATGCACCTCTTTCCTCCAAGTCATTAATAAACAAGCACAAGAGCTGTGATTCCTTCAGCGCAACCTCATTTCTTACTGACAAGCCAATCCTGGCATCTCTGTCCATTTGTATCGGAGATAATGGGAGCTGCAGATGCTTCAGAATCCAAGATAACAAAGTGTGGAGCTGGATGAACACAGCAGGACGAACACACAGAAGTAGAAGGGTCTCGGCACGAAATGTCAGCTTTTACGCTCCTGAGATGCTTCTTGGCCTGCTGTGCTCATCCAGCTCCACACTTTGTTATCTCTGCCCATTTGCCTGTTCTTTCTATCGGACATGAATCATTGGCTATTTCGTTCCCAACACTTATCCCCTAACAACCACCTCTCTGTGATACCCAGAGTGATGTATCTGTCAATTTCAATCTGCTCCACAAACTCATTCACTTTGTTTCATACACTCCCTGCAATTCAATACAAGATCTTCAGTCTGGCATTTACAGCCACCCTTCTTATCTGCTGCAGCTGAAGTGAGACTCCTGACCATTTCCATACTTTTTGTCCTATTACTTGCTCTGGAAACTTTGCTGAGCACTTACCAGCTTCTATCTCTTTCCACAATTTTCCATGCAACTGAGCTCACCCGCTCCACACTTTTTATTTTACCGCCCTACCCCAAGACCGAGCTCTGTATTTTGCCAGGATACTTGTCCCAAAATGATTCTCGTTGAGCCTATAACACCAGAACGACTCCCTCCTTCCCCATACCGATGCCAATGTCCCATGAATTCAAACACATTTCTGCCAGGCCACCATTTGAACAATGCATTTGCATCTATAATTATGCTCACACCGTGCCAAATTGCTCAGATAATAATCCAGAGATTATTACCATTCTGGTTCTGCTTTCTCATTCAGCACCTCAGTGCTCATAATCCCTCAGCAGAACCTCTTTCCTCTTTCTTCCGTATCAATGGTACCTGTATGGACCACAATAGCTGGATTTCTACTCTTCCCACTTCAAGTTCCTTTGTAGCCGAGATGGAATATCCTGAACCTGGGCACCAGGCAGGCAACACTACTTACGAGACTCTCGATCCTAGTCACAACGAACAGTGTTCATTCCCCAAACTATACTACCTCTGATTATAACTACATTTCACTTTTTATCCCCTCTTGAATGTCCACCTGTACCACAGTGCTACAGTCAGTTTACTCATCTTCCCTATACCCTGCACTCTCATCCACACAGGAAGAAAGAATCTCAAACCTGTTAGATAAGATCGAAGGCCAAGGTTCCTTCTGCACTACATCCTGGATCCTTCCACCTGCCCTGTTCTTTGTCACAGTCTCACGTCTCTGGCCACTGACCGAGTTTCAGCTAGTTAATCTCAGGTGTGTGACTGCCTCCTGAAGCACAGCATTCCCTGGTAACTCTGCCCCACATAATTTGTTGATTGGTCGAAACTGAGATTCCAGTTCATCAACCCTGAGCTGGAGTATGGGGCCTGACCACTCCCCCGTCATGTCGGTATAAATCATCATCTGGCCTGGCATCTCCATTTCAATTACTTGGATCTTAATTTGATTTGAAAACATTCTGGTCTTTTAGTTTGTAGCCTGTAAATATTTCTCCGATTTACTTTCAATCTGAACGCTACCGATAATAGATTCTTAAACAAATAGCGATCACCAACCAATGAACCTGGTTCACCCTCTAGGTCCCTGATTCTGGCTTCAATTCACCCTGTCTCAAAAAAAACTGCTTACGAACTATCAGGCAAAAAAATGCAAGCAAATGGCACCTCTTACCCTCTGCACTGACTTGCCACATTGCCACCAACTTCACCAAAATATATATTCATTTGGTGCATTTCACTCGAGATGTGATCTCTCCTTCCAGAACATGCAAAGCAGACTGAACCATCGCAATATACTACCTTCAAAACCTCAGCTCTTAGCCTATTACTTTTGAGTACATTCTCAAATGCTTTCTCCAAGTCCAAACACAACACATTTACTGGTTTTCCTCTATTAATTCTCCTTCCAAAACTTGCTCTAAAAACTCAAACAAATTAGCCAGACATAATTTCTCTTTCAGCAGGCTGTGGTGATTCTGTTTGATTAGATTCTGATTTTCCAAATGTCCTGCTATTATTTTCTTCACAGTTGATCACCACATATTTCCAACAATAGTTAGGCTGTTTCGATTGTAGTTATCTTCTTTTTGCCTCTCTCCTTTTTAAATAGGGATGTCACATCAGCATTTTTCCAGCCCTCAGATGCTTCTCTAGAATCTAAACCTGTTTGGGAAATTACAATCAATGCATACACCGACTCTGAAGCTCATTGTTTAGAATCTTAGAAAGTCAACCATCACGGCAAAGAGTCTAATCTGCTTTTACTCCATTAGATTGTCTACTGCTACGTCTCTCATGGTAGTGATGGTGTGGTAGTGATGTGTTTAATTCCTCCCTGTGTTCTTTAGTAATAAGGGGATCCTTGAAGTATCTTCCACTGTAAAGACTACCCTTTTCTCATTGTCGTTGTTCCTTGATTTAAAAATTAACTTGGCCATCTCAGCCGTGCATATAATTAATGGCATTACCGCTAAAACCTTCTCTGCCAAAGTGTTCAATAGAAGTAATTCTTCCCCTAAATTAATAGGCAACCAATTTGAAAATGTGGCCTCTGGTCGCAAAATCTTTCACAAATGGGAGTAATCTCTACGGATATACACTATCAAGCCTCTTAAGAATCTGTATTTCTTCAAATCTACCACAGAATCTGTTTCAATCACCCTTTCAGCAATACGCATGACAATTCGGCATTCTTAGTCCCCCCATAGCCTCTGTTGCACATGTGCATTGTTAGCTGATTATTTGTTTGTGTGCCTGCTTTATTGCTCAAATGGATAAAGGTAAATTGTGTTCTTTTGTCATCAGAACTATTGCCTCCTCACTCTCATCTTCCTTGTTTTATCCCTCTGCTGGAATATTTAATTTGTCGACATATCTGAAATATGTTGTTGAATGGATTGGGTTTTGTGCCATTTCATCCCCCATAGACCATCTACCAATCCTGTTGCTTGTTCTAACAGTTATTAACTTGCAGAGTGGAAAATGCAGTTTGAAAGCAATGGAACATTATTGATGCAGAAGTTGATGCATAAATTGCTGTGATCTTCCAAACTACAAACTCACCTTCAATTCTTTCTCAGTCAGAGCATTACGCCGGCACAAACGAATCGTGTTCTCAATGGGACTTCCAAAACCATGGAATTGAATTTGCATATTGATTTCTTCTTCCCTCTTCAGAAATGCAATGTCGCATCGTGATGAAGCTTCCAAGGCAATGATTGTGTCCTTCAATGAAGGGAAAAGTGACTTTTAGATTCATGGAAATATTTCAGCACTTCCATATACATGAAAGGCAAACATTCTCCCTGCATGCTGACCCAAGTCTGCAAGACTAGGGCATGACCCAGTCTCATTTTATCGTATCTTTCTGATTTTACACGCCACGGGATAATCATTGCAGCGTAACAGAAATGTTGATCATGGAAATTTATCACTATTTTAATAAATAATGGCAAATTTTCAACATCTTGCAAGTATATGAACGCTCAGTCTCATGACACCTTGTGTGCTGCACAAAGACATTCTCACTGCTTTGAATGTTAGGGCTCAAACAAAACACAATCATTACACAAATGCATCAACACACTACTTTCAATAGGATCTGGTGCAGGCTTGGAGGGCCGAAGGGCCTGTTCCTGTGCTGTAATTTTCTTTGTTCTTTGACCACATAAAAAGGAAAACAGAGGTGTATAACAGTCATCAAGGGAACAAGAGTCCCTGGAGATGCACTAGCGTCAACCAGGCCAACATCCCCAGCACTGAGGCACTGACCATCCTCGCTCAGCTACAATGGGCTGGACACTTCATCTGTATGACTGACACAAGACTCTCCCCACGTTCTCATCCGAGCTTCAAAACAGCAGGAGAGACCCAGGTGTGCAGAGGAAGCACTCAGTGATAAACTCAAGGCCTTAAAGGTGAAGTGCAACATTCCTGCAGACACCTAGGAATCGCTGGCCTAAGACGGTCCAAAGCCTGAAGCACACCTGGCAAGGCATCAAACACCTCGAGGCTTGCCTTTGGAAGAGGCGGAAGCCATGCAGCCACACCAACACCTCCCTCACCCCTTCCCACAAACTGCCTTCTGCCCCGAGTGCGACAGAGCCGACGGTAGCTGCATCGGTCTGTACAGCCGCCGATCAATTCAGCCTGAGAGTGGGAGAGTGTCATCCATATCTGCGAGAAATCACCATGATGATGATGTATAGTGTGCAGGGGGATCTTGTCATAGCAATTCAGAGAACAAATACAGGGCAACAGAACGCTGGTGACCAAGATTAGGATTAGGGAGAATCTCAAAATCTTCTACAAGTGGCTCAGAGGGAAAGAGAAAACCCAGGGAAAACCAGGTCTCATTAGGGATGAAGAGGCAAATGAATGGTTTGAACTGGAGAGCAATTGTCAGGTGTTAAACGAGAATTTCACATCAGCTTTTACATGTGAGAAGGAGCCCACAATTCTCGAACAGAATTAACAGAGACTGGGGAGGTGTTAGGTGTTTTGGTGAATTTAAAATTGGACAAATCCCAGGTTTGGATGAGGTGTATGCATTGATGCCCAGGGAGATGAGAAAAAAAATTCCACTCGCCCTCATACAGAGCTTTCACAAGTACCAAAGGACTGGAGAACAGGTAACATAGTTCCACTTAACAAAATGCGTGACAAACATAAAGCAGAGTATTACAGACCGGTGAGTATCACATCAGTAGATAAGAAAATATTGGAGAAAATTCTGAACGGCAGACTTAATTTCCATTTCAAGAAGTGGGGTCTGATCAGCGATCGTCAGCATAGCTTTGTCAGAGGGAGGTCATGCCTCACAAACCTAGATGATCCTTTCAAAGAGGTGACAGAGTGCGCAGATGGGAGTTGATGTAGTGAAAATAGATTTCAGCAAAGACTTGGACAGGGTCCCAAATGGGAGCGTGGCAAAGAAGGTAAAGCTCGGGGGGTCCAGGAAAATACAGCAAGTTGAATCCAAAGTTACAAATTGGTCAAATGGGCAGGTCAGTGGTAGATGGAGTGTTAACCCTGATCAATGAGGCAATTTGGACAAACTAACAAGGCAAGAAATCATTCAAAGAAATGCCAGGACACTAGGAAGGTCAGAGGAATGGTGTGATCTTGGGGTGCTTGTCCACAGATTCCTGAACATGGAATGGCAGCTTAAAAGGACAGTTCAGAAAGCATATGGCTCAAGAGCTGTACAGGACTTTGGTTAGGCCCCAGCTGAAGTGCGCAGTGCAGTTCTGGTCTCTCCATTATAGAAAGGAGGTGTTTGCATTTGAGCATGTGTGGAGGACATTCATCAGGATGTTCTGAGGGGGTGACACATTTTAACTCGATGGAGAGTCTGGATAAGTTTGCATTAGCAATAACTGCCAATGCTGGAGTCTGAGATCACACAGTGTGGAGCTGGAGGAACACTGCAGGCCAGGCAGCATCACTGTTGCTTATCTCTGATTAAGGGTCTAGGCCTGAAACATCAGCTTTTGTGCTCCTGAGATGCTGCTTGGCCTGCTGTGTTCAGCCAGCTCCACACTTTGATCTCTTGGATTCTCCAGCATCTGCAGTTCCCATTGTCTCCAGCATCACTGTTTTATCTGGATATGGTTGGATTGTTTTCTTTCGAGTAGAGAAGGTTGAAGGAGGTCCCGAAAAAATTGTTTGGATGATTATGGGTATAGGCGAGGTAAAAAGATGGTCCATAATGGGGTCGGTCGGGGGGCGGTGGTGGTAGAGGAAGAGATACATACATTTCAGCTAAAAGCTCAGAAGGAATTTCAGGAAAGAAAAGACACCCAGAAGGTGCTGGGTGTTTGGAATTCATTGTCTGGGACTTTAGTTGAGGTGGATAATCTTTTCACATTGAAGGAAAAGGGTGGTACAGCACTTGAAATGAAATAACATTCAAGGCAATGGGCATATTGCTAGAACATGAGCCGAATGTCAACTTAGTGTGGCTTCAGTGGTTACAGACACAATGGAATGAATGGCCTGTTCAATTCTGGAGAATTCTCTGATTCTGGAGCAGGCGACAGTGAGGGGACAGCACAGGACAGTTCACCTATCTTCTCCTTTATCCATCTTCTATCTGCCTCCCGACTTCTCCCTATTTTTGACAGAATCCCCTTCTCCTCCCCCGGTTTTCAAGAAGGGTCTCAATCTGAAACGTCAGCTTTCTTCCTTCTCTGGTGCTGCTCGGCCCGTTGTGTTCATCCAGTTCTACACCTTGTTCTCTCAGATTCTCCAGCATTGGCAAGTTCCTACTATCTCTTGAGGAAGCTTACTTGTTTTTGCACCGAACCTGTGGTGAGACTGTGGAACGCACTGACTGTGTGGGTGGTAGAGGCAGAAAACATGATAACATTTAACAAGTCTTTGATTGGGCATTTGCGATGCCAAGGCATACAAGGCTCTGGGTCGAGTGCTGGGAAATGTGATGAGAATAGTTCGGGGCTTGCATCTTGTGAGGGCACATACAATTTGCTGAAGGGTCTGTTCCATTGCCATAGCACTCTATTATGCTGTCCCTCAATGATCCTACGACAAGTAAGTGAAGGTTTACAGGAACAGGTACTTTTCAAGGACAATGCCAAAAGGAAAAGTGATGCACAGTCAAAGTGCATGTCAGAATTTAACCAAGGATTAACACCATTGAAGAACTGGAATTTGTGCCAATGCACCAAACCTGCAGATGAAAATGCAGTGCCCAGTTTGATTGCAAACTGCAACAACCACCAGTTAGTAACATGATCAATGGAAATATCTGAATGCCTGCTGTTGTGATCTCAAGCATTTACCTGCGTCGAGTGAAATCCACCACCATAGTTCTGTTGCATCGTTAGCCACCTCGCAATCGGTGTTGCATAGTCAATATCATTCCTTGACAACGCTTGAAGCAAGGCATAAGCAGTGGTTTCCACAGTCATCGCAGAAGCCTGTGCTGCTTCAATTGGATACGGCTTCTCGTCCTCCAACAATGGAGGCTTTCCAGGAACCAACATCAGAATCTGTCATTTGACAAAGGGGTTAGCTGAGAATAAAGTTTACATCATATAGATTTTTGTTTGCATTTCACCAACACAACAATGGTTTTGCTGGTCAAGATCCAGCATTATCTCACCACTGATGTCTATAACATTCTCCATACTTCCCGCTCAGTGATGGGTCCTTTTGTTTGGGAAAAATAGGCACCTTCGAATGCAAATGAATCAGGATGAGCTTTAGTTTCTCATCAGGCTACATGGAGTTACTACAAGATGTTACAAGATGTTTGGATGGGTTGCATCTGAACTGGAAGGGGACCAATGTCCTGGGTGGAAGGTTTGCTCGAGTAGTTCGAGAGGGTTTAAACTAGTATGGCAGGGGGGTGGGAACCTGAGCTGTATACCAGAGGTGAGCGTTGATGCAGGTGAGGCAGTAGGAAGAGGTAGACCAGCTAGTGGGAAGAATTTTCCTGGGAAGGAACCAAGGGATCGGTTAAAGTGTGTTTGCTTTAATGCAAGGAGTATCAGGAATAAAAGTGATGAACTTAGAGCATGGATCAGTACCTGGTGCTATGATGTTGTGGCCATAACAGAGACATGGGTTTCTCATGGGCAGGAACGGTTGCTGGATCTTCCAGGGTTTAGAACATTTAAAAAGAATAGGGAGGGGGGAAAAAGAGGAGGGGGTGTAGCACTACTAATCAGAGAGGGTATCACAGCTACAGAAGCTTCCATTGTCGAGGAAGATCTGCCTACTGAGTCAGTGTGGGTGGAAATTGGGAACAGCAAGGGAGTAGTCACCTCGTTAGGGGTTTACTACAGGCCCCCCAATAGCAGCAGGGAGATTGAAGAAAGCATAGGTCGACAGATTTTGGAAAAGTGTGCACGCAGTAGGGTTGTTGTAATGGGTGACTTTAACTTTCCTAATATTGATTGGAACCTCCTTCGAGCAGAAGATTTGAATGGAGCTGTTTTTGTAAGATGTGTTCAGGAGGGTTTCCTAACGCAGTACGTTGACAGGCCGACGAGGGGAGAGGCCATTCTAGACTTGGTGCTCGGAAACGAGCCGGGGCAGGTATCAGATCTTGTGGTGGGAGAGCATTTTGGTGATAGTGACCATAACTGCCTCACATTCTACATAGCTATGGAGAAGGAGAGGATTAGGCAAAATGGGAGGATATTTAATTGGGGAAGAGGAAACTATGATGCAATTAGACATGAGTTAGGAAGCATGGACTGGGAGCAGTTGTTCCATGGTAAGGGAACTATAGACATGTGGAGACTGTTTAAGGAACAGTTGTTGGGAGCAATGAGTAAATATGTCCCTCTGAGACAGGCAAGAAGGGGTAAGATAAAGGAACCTTGGATGACGAGAGCGGTGGAGCTTCTTGTGAAAAGGAAGAAGGTAGCTTACATAAGGTGGAGGAAGCTAGGGTCAAGTTCAGCTGGAGAGGATTACATGCAGGCAAGGAAGGAGCTCAAAAATGGTCTGAGGAGAGCCAGGAGGGGGCATGAGAAAGGCTTGGCAGAAGGAATCCGGGAAAACACAAAGGCATTTTACACTTACGTGAGGAATAAGAGAATGATCAAAGAAAGAGTAGGGCCGATCAGGGATAGCATAGGGAACTTGTGTGTGGAGCCTGAGGAGGTAGGGGAAGCCCTAAATGAGTTTTTTGCTTCTGTCTTTACGAAAGAAACGAACTTTGTAGTGAATGGAACCTTTGAAGAGCAGGTGTGCATGCTGGAATGGATAGAGATAGAGGAAGCTGATGTGCTGAAAATTTTGTCAAACATTAAGATTGACAAGTCGCCAGGCCTGGACCAGATTTGTCCTCGGCTGCTTTGGGAAGCGAGAAATGCAATTGCTTCGCCACTTGCGAAGATCTTTGCATCCTCGCTCTCCACTGGAGTCGTACCTGAGGACTGGAGAGAGGCAAATGTAATTCCTCTCTTCAAGAAAGGAAATAGGGAAATCCCCGGCAATTATAGACCGGTAAGTCTCACGTCTGTCGTCTGCAAGGTGTTAGAAAGGATTCTGAGGGATAAGATTTATGACCATCTGGAAGAGCATGGCTTGATCAAATACAGTCAACACGGCTTTGTGAGGGGTAGGTCATGCCTTACAAACCTTATCGAGTTTTTTGAGGATGTGACTAGAAAAGTTGATGAGGGTCGAGCTGTGGATGTGGTGTATATGGACTTCAGTAAGGCATTTGATAAGGTTCCCCACGGTAGGCTCATTCAGAAGGTCAGGAGGAATGGGATGCAGGGGAACTTAGCTGCTTGGATACAGAATTGGCTGGCCAACAGAAGACAGCGAGTGGTAGTAGAAGGAAAATATTCTGCCTGGAAGTCAGTGGTGAGTGGGGTTCCACAGGGCTCTGTCCTTGGGCCTCTACTGTTTGTAATTTTTATTAATGACTTGGATGCGGGGATTGAAGGATGGGTCAGCAAGTTTGCAGACGACACAAAGGTCGGAGGTGTCGTTGACAGTGTAGAGGGCTGTTGTAGGCTGCAGCGGGACATTGACAGGATGCAGAGATGGGCTGAGAGGTGGCAGATGGAGTTCAACCTGGATAAATGCGAGGTGATGCATTTTGGAAGGTCGAATTCGAAAGCTGAGTACAGGATTAAGGATAGGATTCTTGGCAGCGTGGAGGAACAGAGGGGTCTTGGTGTGCAGATACATAGATCCCTTAAAATGGCCACCCAAGTGGACAGGGTTGTTAAGAAAGCATATGGTGTTTTGGCTTTCATTAACAGGGGGATTGAGTTTAAGAGTCGTGAGATCTTGTTGCAGCTCTATAAAACTTTGGTTAGACCGCACTTGGAATACTGCGTCCAGTTCTGGGCGCCCTATTATAGGAAAGATGTGGATGCTTTGGAGAGGGTTCAGAGGAGGTTTACCAGGATGCTGCCTGGACTGGAGGGCTTATCTTATGAAGAGAGGTTGACTGAGCTCGGTCTCTTTTCATTGGAGAAAAGGAGGAGGAGAGGGGACCTAATTGAGGTATACAAGATAATGAGAGGCATAGATAGAGTTGATAGCCAGAGACTATTTCCCAGGGCAGAAATGGCTAGCACGAGGGGTCATAGTTTTAAGCTGGTTGGTGGAAAGTATAGAGGGGATGTCAGAGGCAGGTTCTTCACGCAGAGAGTTGAGAGAGCATGGAATGCGTTGCCAGCAGCAGTTGTGGAAGCAAGGTCATTGGGGTCATTTAAGAGACTGCTGGACATGAATATGGTCACAGAAATTTGAGGGTGCATACATGAGGATCAATGGTCGGCACAACATTGTGGGCTGAAGGGCCTGTTCTGTGCTGTACTGTTCTATGTTCTATGTTCTATGTTACGAACAAAAGATGGAGGAGCAGATGAAACCATTCATAGCATCAGTCTGGGTGATCTTCTTGCGCTCATCCTGAGGTGGCATCACAGATCTTAACTTAGACGCAATTCAAGTTATTTCACGCAATAAGACTGACTGTTCCGGATACTCCAAATGCCATGGCACCTGGCAGAATCCCACAAACTGTATTGGAACAATGTGCCCCAAGGTAACCACACCAACAGTAAATGTTTTCCAGTACATTTTTAAACACTTGCAACACTCACATTTCAGAGAAAGATGACCTATCACGCAATCGGCAGACAAATTGTCCTGACCAATTATGGCCTCAATGTCTTCTCAATCATCAGCCAAGTCATGCAACATGTGGATGACAGTGCTGTCAAACAGTTGCACACTAAGGCTCAGTTTACTTTTCGTCATGCCCACACTTCTCGTAACCTCATTCAGGATTTACCACAAATATGATCAGAGATCCTGAGCTGGAACAGGAAGGAAACTGCAATCTGTCATTTCCACCAAGGCAACTTCTGATTGAATGTGGTGTTAAGCAGAGGAATAGAAAACTGAGTCAGTGGCATTCACGGGATACCTGCACTGGTTGAAGTCATGTCTTCACTTGAACCAAAGTGGAGACATGAATGTTCATTGAATATTATCCAGGTGTCCAGCAGAATTCATGACTTTTCCAACAGTGAAGTCAACGATGAGAAAATACAGTGAGACTTGGACAACGATCAGGCTTGGCCTGATAAAGGATAAGTAACATTTGCACCATACAAGTGCTAAGCAGCAATCAACTCCAACAAGAGCGAATATGACCATATCACAAAATTCCATGTCCTTACCCTCACATCAGCCTTACATTTATTTTTAAATGTCCAAGTGTTATCCAAGCCATGCAGGGCTATGGGCCAGGTGTTGGAAATGAGGTTAGAAAAATTCAGTGCTTGTCTTTGACTGTCACAGAATCCGTGAGCTTAAGAATTTAATTCTCCTGTACTGTAGACTACTGAGGTGCTTGGCTATCCACTTCATCAAGGTTAACACTGATCTAAGGCTAAACTGGGTCAGTTATATAATCAGCAGTAGCCAGGTCCGTGGTACAACCTGCCCTGCTGTGGGACAGGGTCAGGTAAATCCAAGTGAGTGATCGTGGTTGGAGACTCATTTGTTGGGTGCATAGTTGCTGTAGCCACATTTGAGATACCAGGGCTGTATGTTGCTTCCCTGGTGCCAAGGTCAAGGACATCTCTGAGTGGTTGCAAGAAATTCTTAAGGGAGAGGGTGAGCAGCCAGAGGCCATTGTGCACATTGGTACCAATGACGTAGGCAGAAAGAGGGATGAGATCCTGTGGACTGTGTACAAGGAGTTAGCAAAGAGGCTGAAAGGCAGGACCTAGAGGGTAATAATTTATGGGTTGCCACGAGTGCCACATGTTAGTGAGGTAAGTCAGAGAAAGATAGGTGAGATGAATGCATGGTTAAGGAGTTGGTCCTGGGGGCTTTCAGGTTCATGGATAATTGCAACTGCTTCTTGGGCAAGGGGTGACCTGTGTAAGAGGGATGGGTTGTACCTAAACTGAACGGGAACAAATACCCTCACAGGGAGGTTTGCTAGTGCTACTTGGGAGGATTTAAAGACTGGCAGGCAGCTGGGAACCAGAGCAGCAGGTCAGCAAGCAGATGAATTGATGGCAGGTACATGTTGGGACCATTAAATCAGAAAAGAATGGCAGTCAGAGACAGATACATGAACATGATGGCACGAACAAGCTGAAGTATGTTTATTTCACTGCCAGGAGTAGTACAGGTAAGGCAGATCAGCTTAGAGCCTGGATCAGTACACGGGACTCTGATGTTGAGGTTATTACAGGGGCTTGGTTGAGACAGAGAGAGGACTGGGTACTCAATGTTCCAGGGTTTCATTGTTTTCGACAAGATAGAGGGGAAGATAAAAGAAGGAGGTGCACTCTTAACCTGTGGCAAATGTTACATGTGCACCTCGAAAGGACATTCTGGAGGGCTTGCCCACTGAGGCAATAGAGCTTGCGTTCAAAAGTAAGATAGACACAATCACTCTGATCAGATGAAACTAATAGCCTGCTCCCCTGTTGCCACTGACACACTGAGGAACAAATATGTAGGCAGCTTGTGAAATGATGCACTAACTCAGGGTTGGTCACAGTCAGTGAATTTAACCTCCACGGTATTGACTGGGACTCCCTTACAACAAGAGTTTAAATGAGGCTGAATTTGTTAAGTCTATCCAAGAGAGTTTCTTGACACAGTATGTGGATAGAAGATGGGCTATACTGGACTTTGTCCTGGTCAGGTAACTGGTGAGAAGGGTGGGAAAGCATGTTGGAAATAGTGATCACAACTCCTTCAATTGGGGGACAATAAGTTACATCAGTTTTAGGTAGGAGCTGGGGAGTGTTAATTGGGAGGAGCTGTCACATTTGCCATATGGGAATTATTTAAAGGCCTGCTTATGAGTTTAGGATCAGGAAGGAGGAAGGACAAGGACGGCAAGGTAAAAGACCCTTGGACAATTGGGGAGGTTGTGAAGTTAGTCAAAAGGGAAAAAAACAGAAATATGTCAGGTTTAGGAAGCTAAAATCAAACAGGGCCGACATAAAGAAAGCAGAAGAAGAAAGGGCGATGAAATGACCTTGGCAAGGAGGGTTAAAGGAAATCCCAAGGTATTCTGTACATGCATCAAAAACAAGAGGATAAATAGGGAGAAAGTAGGACTATGAAGGATAAAGGAGGGAACTTGTGTTTGGAAGCAGACGATATGGGCAAGATCCTAAATGAGTACTGTGCATCACTATTCACTCAGGCGAAGGGTATGGAGGACAGTGGGATTTGTGTGGAGCATGCTCATATGATAACAGCATTTTGAGATCAAGAAAGAGCATTAAGGTGGATAAGTCCTCAGGACCCAATGGTATCTACTCAAGGTTTTTGAGCGAGATGAGAGAGGAGATTGTCGGGGCATTCAGCAATATGTTTGTATCCTTGGTAACCACTGGAGAGGTACTGGAGGACTAGCAAGTAGCTAAATGTTGTTCTTCTGTTCAAGAAGGGAAATAAGGTCAATCTTGGCAACTGTAGACTAGCGAGTCTCTCATCGTTCATTGGGAAGCTATTGGAGAGCTATTGGAATAATTTGAAGCTATTAGGGATTGTATTTATCTGTAATAGGAACAGATTGGCCCAATTAGGGACAGTCAGCATGGCTTTGTGCAGGGCAGGTCATGTCTTACTAACTTGATCGAATTTTTTGAGGAGCTAACTAATGTGATCATTGAAGGTAGAGTAGTGGATATTGTTGACATGGATGTTAGCAAGGCTTTCAACAAGGTGCCTCACGGTCAGATCATCCAGAAGATTAAGATCCATGGGGTCCGTGGTCACTTAGCTGCTTGGATTCACAATTGGCTTGCCCAGAGAAGACAGAGGGTGGTGGTGGAAAGGTGCTTTTCAGGCTGCAGATCCAGGACTATTGTGTTCTGCAGGGATACGTACTGGGACCTCTGCTGTTGTGGTATATATAAAATGACTGAGGTGAAAATATAGATGGATGGGTTAGTAAGTTTGTAGACGATAGAATGATTGTTAGAGTGGTAGTTAGGGTAGAAAGTCATAAAAGGATACAGAAGGATACAGATGCGTTGCAGAAATGGCAAGTGAATTTTAATCCGTTAAGTGTGAAGTGCTCCACTTTGGGAAATTAAATGTTAAGGAAAAATATACAGTTAATGGCAGGACCCTGAACAGCATTTGTGTATACAGGGGTCTTGGGATTCAGTTCATAGCTCCCCGAAAGTGGCCACACAAGTTGAGAGAGTGGTAAAGAAGACGCATGGCATGCTTGCCTTTATTAGTTGGAGGATCGAGCACAAGAATCAGGATGTCATGTTCCAGCTTTAGAAGACTTTGGTTCGGCCTTAAGTATTGCACTCTTAAGAATTGCATCCAATTCTGGTCGTCATGATACAGGAAGGACATGGAGGTTTTGAATAGTGTGCAAAAGAGGTTGCCTGGATTTGAGGGCTTGAGCTAGAAAGGAGAGGCTGGAAAGACTCAGGCTGTTTTCTCTGCAGTGGCAGAGGTTGAGGGAAGACTTGATCGAGGTTTACAAATTTATGACATGCATAGTCAGATTCTGACTGTAACCCTTCTCCCAGATTTGAAATGTCTAAAACTGGGGGCATGTGTTTAAGGTGAGGGGGGAAAGTTCAAAGGAGATGTCAGAGACAATTCTTATATACAGAGAGTGGTGGGAGCCTGAAAAGCACTGCCGGGGTGGCTGAGGAAGCAGATACAATAGGGCAGTTTAAGACGCTTTTATATAAGTACATGAATATACAAGGAATGTAGGGATATGAATCAAGGACATTCAGAAGGGTTTAGCTAAATTTGGCATCATGTTTGGCACAACATTGCATGCCAAAGGGCCTGTTCCTCTGCTGAAGTGTTCTTGGATCTATGTTAATCAATGTGACTGGAACCGTAGATCGGAGACAATAGATTCTACAGCAAGTAACTCACTTTGGACTTCTCAACATCTGTCCACTGCCTATAAACTCCAAATCCGAGTGTCAATGAAATACTCTTCACTCAGCTGAACGAGTGCGACTCCGACAACACTATCGATAAACGGCAGCAAGGCAATGCAGTCAAATCATCCCATTGATTGATCCCCCTTCTTACATAAGGATATCGGAAAATAAGTAGGCCATTCAACCCTTCAAACACTTTCTACCATCCAATGAGATTATAACTTAATTGCGACCTACCTCCATATTGCCTTTGGTCCATATCCCTCAATACTTTTTTTCCTTTTGGTCGAACTGAAAATTTACAATTAACAATGGATCGAGAATTAACTGTTGTTTGAGATGGGGAGTTACAATGAGACAATGCACCAATTCATCAAACTCCTTCCACAGTACCTGATAATTGTGTGATCCCTACCACCCAAAAATATTTAAAGAGCAGCTCCAGAATCTGCATGTTCCCTGTCAAAATCAGCAGAATCCTGATGTGGAACTGTATGACTGTTACTTCATTTCCACTGAGTAAAAGCAATTAATCTCCTGTCCTCAGTAGAACATATAGAACATAGAACATAGAACAGTACAGCACAGAACAGGCCCTTCAGCCCACAATGTTGTGCCGACCATTGATCCTCATGGATGCACCCTCAAATTTCTGTGACCATATGCATGTCCAGCAGTCTCTTAAATGACCCCAATGACCTTGCTTCCACAACTGCCGCTGGCAACGCATTCCATGCTCTCACAACTCTCTGCGTAAAGAACCTGCCTCTGACATCCCCTCTATACTTTCCACCAACCAGCTTAAAACTATGACCCCTCGTGCTAGCCATTTCTGCCCTGGGAAATAGTCTCTGGCTATCAACTCTATCTATGCCTCTCATTATCTTGTATACCTCAATTAGGTCCCCTCTCCTCCTCCTTTTCTCCAATGAAAAGAGACTGAGCTCAGTCAACCTCTCTTCATAAGATAAGCCCTCCAGTCCAGGCAGCATCCTGGTAAACCTCCTCTGAACCCTCTCCAAAGCATCCACATCTTTCCTATAATAGGGCGCCCAGAACTGGACGCAGTATTCCAAGTGCGGTCTAACCAAAGTTTTATAGAGCTGCAACAAGATCTCACGACTCTTAAACTCAATCCCCCTGTTAATGAAAGCCAAAACACCATATGCTTTCTTAACAACCCTGTCCACTTGGGTGGCCATTTTAAGGGATCTATGTATCTGCACACCAAGATCCCTCTGTTCCTCCACGCTGCCAAGAATCCTATCCTTAATCCTGTACTCAGCTTTCAAATTCGACCTTCCAAAATGCATCACCTCGCATTTATCCAGGTTGAACTCCATCTGCCACCTCTCAGCCCATCTCTGCATCCTGTCAATGTCCCGCTGCAGCCTACAACAGCCCTCTACACTGTCAACGACACCTCCGACCTTTGTGTCGTCTGCAAACTTGCTGACCCATCCTTCAATTCCCGCATCCAAGTCATTAATAAAAATTACAAACAGTAGAGGCCCAAGGACAGAGCCCTGTGGAACCCCACTCACCACTGACTTCCAGGCAGAATATTTTCCTTCTACTACCACTCGCTGTCTTCTGTTGGCCAGCCAATTCTGTATCCAAGCAGCTAATTTCCCCTGTATCCCATTCCTCCTGACCTTCTGAATGAGCCTTCCATGGGGAACCTTATCAAATGCCTTACTGAAGTCCATATACACCACATCCACAGCTTGACCCTCATCAACCTTACTAGTCACATCCTCAAAAAACTCGATAAGGTTTGTAAGGCATGACCTACCCCTCACAAAGCCGTGTTGACTGTATTTGATCAAGCCATGCTCTTCCAGATGGTCATAAATCTTATCCCTCAGAATCCTTTCTAACACCTTGCAGACGACAGACGTGAGACTTACCGGTCTATAATTGCCGGGGATTTCCCTATTTCCTTTCTTGAAGAGAGGAATTACATTTGCCTCTCTCCAGTCCTCAGGTACGACTCCAGTGGAGAGCGAGGATGCAAAGATCTTCGCAAGTGGCGAAGCAATTGCATTTCTCGCTTCCCAAAGCAGCCGAGGACAAATCTGATCCGGGCCTGGCGACTTGTCAATCTTAATGTTTGACAAAATTTTCAGTACATCAGCTTCCTCTATCTCTATCCATTCCAGCATGCACACCTGCTCTTCAAAGGTTTCATTCACTACACAGGTCGTTTCTTTCGTAAAGACAGAAGCAAAAAACTCATTTAGGGCTTCCCCTACCTCCTCAGGCTCCACACACAAGTTCCCTATGCTATCCCTGATCGGCCCTACTCTTTCTTTGACCATTCTCTTATTCCTCACGTAAGTGTAAAATGCCTTTGTGTTTTCCCGGATTCCTTCTGCCAAGCCTTTCTCGTGCCCCCTCCTGGCTCTCCTCAGACCATTTTTGAGCTCCTTCCTTGCCTGCATGTAATCCTCTCTAGCTGAACTTGACCCTAGCTTCCTCCACCTTATGTAAGCTACCTTCTTCCTTTTCACTAGAAGCTCCACCGCTCTCGTCATCCAAGGTTCCTTTATCTTACCCCGTCTTGCCTGTCTCAGAGGGACATATTTACTCATCACTCCCAACAACTGTTCCTTAAACCATCTCCACATGTCTATAGTTCCCTTACCATGGAACAACTGCTCCCAGTCCATGCTTCCTAACTCGTGTCTAATCGCATCATAGTTTCCTCTTCCCCAATTAAATATCCTCCCATTCTGCCTAATCCTCTCCTTCTCCATAGCTATGTAGAATGAGAGAGTGTTATGGTCACTATCACCAAAATGCTCTCCCACCACAAGATCTGATACCTGCCCCGGCTCGTTTCCGAGCACCAAGTCTAGAATGGCCTCTCCCCTCGTCGGCCTGTCAACGTACTGCGTTAGGAATAGTAGTTCATTAATATATTCATACCACGTGCATTGCAGCTATTCAACAGGCCAATTCTCCACAACCTTCTCAACAGCAATTCTGGATGGATAGCAAATGCAGCCCAAGTAAGCAACATCAATGACATGCTCGTGAATTTTAAAAATTATAATGACAATATTTATGGATTATAACAAATCCCAGACTTCATGACATCTCAAACCCATTCTCCCCCTCTCCCCACTGCTTTGATGTGCATTCATGATTGTGATTTACAAAGAACAGCAACTAATTTGAAACAATTAACTTGCAAAAATAGAACAGAAATCTAGTTTTGTGCAAAACCGATGCGAAACAGATAGTAGCGGATAGCGAAGGGGACTGTTGGAGAATGTAGAATATAGACAGATTGGAGAGTTAGGTGGAGAAATGGCAGATGGAGTTCAATCCGGGCAAATGCGAGGTGATGCATTTTGGAAGATCCAGTTCAAGAGCGAACTGGACTGTGAATGGAAAAGCCCTGGGGAAAATTGATGCACAGAGAGAACTGGGTGTTCAGGTCCATTGCACCCAGATGGTGGCAACGCAGGTCAATAGAGTGGTCAAGAAGGCATACGGCATGCTTTCATTCATCAGAAGAGGTATCAAGTATAAGAGTTGGCACGTCATGTTACAGTTTTATAGGACTTCGGTTCACATTTGGAATACGGCGTACAGTTCTGGTCGCCACATTACCAATAGGATGTGAATGCTTTGGAGATGGTGCAGAGGAGGTTCACCAGGACGTTACCTGGTATGGAGGGCACTAGCTATGAAGAGAGGTTGAGTAGATTGGGATTATTTACATGAGAAAGACAGAGGTTGAAGGGGGGGACCTGACTGATGTCGACAAAATCATGAGGGTATAGACAGGGTGGATAGCAAGAAGCTTTCTATCCCAGAGTGGGGGGACTCAATTACTAGACGTCACAATTTCAAGGTGAGAGGGGAAAAGTTCAAGGCATATGAGTGGAAAGTTCTTTATGCAGAGAGTCGGGTGTGCCTGAAACGCGTTGCCAACGCAGGCGGTAGAGGCAGGCACAATAGCGTCATTTAAGATGTATCTAGACAGAAACATGAATGGGCAGGGAGCAAAGGGAACAGATCCTTGGAAAATAGGCGACAGGTTTACATAAAGGATCTGGAACGGCGCATGCTTGGAGGGCCAAAGGGCCTGTTCCTGTGCTGTAATTTTCTTTGTCCTTTTCCTCTTTGAAACAGTTTGAAGGCTGGCTATCAGCTAGACAACAGCAGCGAACCCTGGGGTTCGTCATTAGAAACATGAAGGAGTTTCCAACATCAAGTGGAGAGAGAGCGTATATGAAGATTCAAGTCACTATTTCATCTCCAACTTTCCACCCACACCGGTGCAATGCCCTTTCAGAACTACAGTGCACGTTAGTCCAGAACATGCTGCACTCAAGCCACTTCCATTTTTCCACTTCCTGAACTACAATTTGATCCCTTCATTTCCTGGTTTGTTTGCTTTTATGTTTTTCTAGTCTTAAAGATTTCTACAGTACAAATTTACAGTTGCCCTATTTTAGAAGGATATTATTAAGCAAGAGTGGGCACAGAAGAAATTTACCAGATCGTTGCTGAGCATGGAAGGTTTCAGTGATAAAGGAAGGTTGGGTCAGCTGGAACTTTTTTCACTGGAGCAAATGGGGATGAAAGGTGACCTGATCGAGGTTTATAAATAGGACAGGGCTGGATGGATATGGGCCAGGAAGAGGCAGTTGGGACTAGTTTAGTTTGGGATTATGTTGGGCCTCAGGGCCCATTTCCACGCTGTACGACTATGACTCTATAAAATAGGCTGACAAGGTAAACTAACACATACCGTACCAAAACGAGAAAAAAAAGCACAGCATCCCCTTCAAATTACATCTCACCACAGGACAATTTAAGGCCAGGCTACTACATAGAACAAACATCAACACTGCATCTCAAACCTCCACTGGAAATGAATAGTTTTGCATTTATCTTGATAAGTGAAACCACATTCTGTTCTCCAACCCTCTGGTACTTCCCTTGTGAGAGGAATTGAAAAACTGGTCAGAGCCACTGAGATTTTCTTTCTGAGGTAACAAGGTGCAGAGCTGGATGAAAACAGCCGGCCAAGCAGCATCAGAGGAACAGGAAGGCTGACGTTTCAGGCCTAGACACTTCTTCAGAAATGGAGGAGGGAGAGGGGGTTCTGAAATAAATAGGGAGAGAGCGGGAGGCGGATAGAAGTTGGATAAAGGAAAAGATAGGTGGACAGGAGACAGACAGGTCAAAGAGGCAGGGATGGAGTGCAGGTGGGAAGTTAGGGAGCAGACAGGTCAGTCCAGATAGGACGAACAGGTCAAGGGGGCGGGCAGAGGTGAGTAGGTAGGAGCTGGGGGTGGGTCTTGAGGTGGCAGGATGGAATAGTGGGTTGGTTTTGGGTTGCGGGAGTAGGAGTGGAGATTTTGAAGCTTGTGAAGTCCACATTGATACCACTGAGCTGCGGGTTCCCAAGCGGAATATGAGGTGCTGCTTCTGCAATCTTCAGGTGGCACTGCAGGAGACCCAGGATGGACATATAATCTGAGGATTGGGAGGGAGAGTTGAAACGGTTCGCGACTGGTAGGTGCAGTTCTTTCGTGCATCGGTGACTTGCAAAGGTCCCCAAGCCACCGCTTGGTTTCCCCGATGTAGAGGGGGCCACAATGGGAACAGCGAATACAGTATATCACATTAGCAGATGTGCAGGTGAACATCTGCTTGATGTGGAATTTTTTCTTGGGGCCTGGGATGGGGGTGAGGGGCGAGGTATCGAGACAGGTGAAGCACTTCCTGCAGTTGCAGGGTAAAGTGCTGCGTGTACGGGGTGCTGGAGGGGAGTGTGGAGCGCATAAGGGAGTCACCTCAGGGTGGGGAGGGAAAAAAATGTCTTTGGTGGTGGGGTCAGAGTGCAGATGGCAGAAGTGTCGGCAATGATGCATCGAATCCGAAGGTTGGTGGGGTGGTACGTGAGGGCGAGGGGGACTCTGTTTTGGTTGTTATTATGGGGAGCGGGTGTGAGGGGCGAGTTGTGGGAAATGCGGGTGACCCGGTCGAGGGTGTTTTCGACCACTGCCGGGAGGTGGGCGGGTGGAGTTGCGGTCCTTGAAAACTAAAACTTCTCTTTCAATTCCTCCCACCTCCTACAGACAAAGGGGGTGGCCAGGGTATCCACATGGGCCCAAGCTATGCCTGCCTCTTTGTAGGTTACATGGAACGATCCCTCTTCCGTACCGACACTGGCCCTAAACCCCACCTCTTCCTCCGTTACATTTATGACTGTATCGGCGCCACTAATGTGGTATGCTGCATCCGCTGTTCCCATTGTGGCCTCCTCAACATCAAGGAAACCAAGCGGAGGCTTGGGGACCGCTTTGCACATCACCTATGCTCACTTCACACCAAACAACTCCCCCTCGCAGTCCTCAGATGACATGTCCATGCTGGGCCTCCTGCAGTGCCACAATGACGCCACCCGAAGGTTGCGGGAAGGGCACCTCATATTCTGCTTGGGAACCCTGCAGCCCAATGCTATCAATGTGGACTTCACAAGCTTCAAAATCACCCCTCCCCACAACTGCATTCCAAAACCAGCCCAGCTCATCCCCGTCTCCCGAACCTGTCTTTTCTCCCTCCTATCCCCTCCTCCCACATCAAGCCCCACCACCATCTCCTATCCTCTTGATCTTTGGCCTTGATCTTTGAGTCCTCATTTTCTACAGATTTAGTATCAGAGGGCTGGAGGGCTGCAAATGTTGTGCCCTTGTTCAAGAAGGGCAGGAGAGATGACCCAGGCAATTATAGACCAGTGAGTCTTACGTCTGTTGTCGGAAAAGTTTTGGAAAGGATGAGAAGAGATAGGATTTATAAACATCAAGCAAGCAACAATTTGATTGGAGATCGTCAACATGGATTCGTCAAGGGCAGGTCGTGTCTCACAAACCTCAGTGAGTTTTCAACAGGTGACCAAGCATGTGCACGAGGGAAGGGCCATTGACGTGGTGTACATGGACTTCAGTAAAGCCTTTGATAAGGTTCCACGTGGTCGGCTATTGGAGCAAATATGGACGCATGGGATTGAGGGACATTTAGCAGTTTGGATTAGAAACTGGCTTTCTGTAAGAAGGCAACTAGTGGTGGTTCATGGAAAATATTCAGCCTGGGATCAATTCGCTCGTAGTGTGCACAAGGATCTGTTTTGGGACCACTGCTGTTTGTCATTTTTATAAATGATTTGGATGCAGGCATAGGTGGATGGATTACTCAGTTTGCAGATGACACTAAAGTTGGCGGAGTGGTGGGCAGTGTGGAAGAATGTCGCAGGTTGCAGGGAGACTTGGATAAACTGCAGAATTGGGCTGAAAGGTGGCAAATGGAGTTCAATGCGGATAAATGTGAGGTGATTCACTTTGGGAAGAATAATAGGAAGGCAGAATACTGGGTCAATGGAAAGATTCTTGGCAGTGTGGATGTGCAGGGGGATCTTGGTGTCCATGTACATAGATCCCTGAAAGTTGCCACCCAGGTTTGTGGTGCTGTTAAGAGGGCTTACAGTGCGTTAAGTTTCATTGGTAGAGGGATTGAGCTCCGGAGCCGAGATGTCATGCTGCAACTGTACAAAATGCTAGTGCGGTCTCATTTTGGAATATTGCGTGCAGTTCTGGTCGCCCCATTACAGGAAGGATGTGGGAGCATTGGAAAAGGTGCAGAGGAGATTGACCAGGATGTTGCCTGGTCTGGAGCGAAGGTCTTCTGAAGAAAGGCTGAGGGACTTGGTCAGTTCTCATTGGAGAGAAGAAGACTAAGAGGGGATTCAATAGACACATACAAGATGATCAGAGGATTAGATGGGGTGGACAGTGAGAGTCTTTTTCCGAGGATGACGACATCAGCTGGTGCGAGGGGGCATAGCTACAAATTGAGGGGTGATAGATTTAAGACAGATGTCAGAGGCAGGTTCTTTCCTCAGAGAGTGGTAAGGGCATGGAACGCCCTGCCTGCCAATGTAGTTAACTCAGCCACATTAGGGGCATTTAAACAGTCCTTGAATAAGCATATGGATGATGAAGGGATAGTGTAGGGGGATGGGCTTTGATTTGTTCACAGGTCAGTGCAACATCAAGGACTGAAGGGCCTGTTCTGCACTGTATTGTTCTATGTTCTAACTCCCCACCTGCATTCTTCTTCAGTGGTTCCATCCCCACCTCTTTGAACTGTCTGTCTCCTCTCCACCTATAGAACATAGAACATAGAACGTTACAGCACAGTACAGGCCCTTCGGCCCTCGATGTTGTGCTGACCTGCCATACCAATCTGAAGCCCATCTAACCTACACTATTCCATGTACATCCATTTGCTTGTCCAATGACAACTTAAAGTTGGCGAATCTACTACTGTTGCAGGCAAAGCGTTCCATACCCTTACTGCTCTGAGTAAAGAAACTACCTCTGACATCTGTCCTATATCTTTCACCCCTCAATTTAAAGCTATGCCCCCTCGTGCTCACTGTCACCATCCTAGGAAAAAGGCTCTCCCTATCCCCCTATCTAACCCTCTGATTATCTTCTATGTCTCAATTAAGTCACCTCTCAACCTTCTTCTCTCTAATGAAAATAGCCTCAAGTCTCTCAGCCCTTCCTCGTAAGACCTTCCCTCCATACCAGGCAACATCCTAGTAAATCTCCTCTGCACCCTTTCCAAAGCTTCCACATCCTTCTTAAAATGCGGTGACCAGAACTGTACAGAATACTCCAAGTGTGGCCGCACCAGAGTTTTGTACAGCTGCAGCATAACCTCTTGGTTCCGGAACTCGATCCCTCTATTAATAAAAGCTAAAACACTGTATGCCTTCTTAACAGCCCTGTCAACCTGGGTGGCAACTTTCAAGGATCTGTGTACATGGACACCGAGATCTCTCTACTCATCTACACTACCAAGAATCTTACCATTAGCCCAGTACTTTGCATTCCGGTTACTCCTACCAAAGTGCATCACCTCACACTTGTCCACATTAAACTCCATTTGTCACCTCTCAGCCCAGCTCTGCAGCTTATCTACGTCTTTCTGCAACCTACAGCATCCTTCGTCACTGTCCACAACTCCACCGACCTTAGTGTCATCTGCAAATTTACT